>NC_142934.1:109617195-109622195 GCF_046866305.1 Octopus bimaculoides | reverse complement strand
ATATATATATATATATATGTGAATGGACGTGTATCTGCATGTATCTATATATCTTTATATATGTATATATATGTATGTATGTATCTCACTTACTCTGTCTTTCTTTCTCTCTCTGTCTCTGTCTGTCTGTCTATCTCGCTCTCTCTCTGTCTCTCTCTCTCTCTCTGTCTTTCTCTCTGTATATATATATATATATATATATATATATATATATATATATATATATATATATATATATATAT
Source organism: Octopus bimaculoides (assembly GCF_046866305.1). Lineage (NCBI taxonomy): Eukaryota > Metazoa > Mollusca > Cephalopoda > Octopoda > Octopodidae > Octopus > Octopus bimaculoides. The sequence goes on along the minus strand of NC_142934.1, from coordinate 109,621,953 downwards.
ATATATATTTGTCATATCAGTGTGTGCGTGTACGCGCACACACACACACACACACACACACACACAGACACGCACACATATGAGAATTGATACGTTTTCGTTTGAAATGTAGGCAGTTAAGTTAATTTTTCTTCTATGGACATAATATTACTAAGGATATAACTGTAGCGCAGAACTGCTTCCTTCAGATCTTTCTTTGCAAATTATCTTCTTCTTCTTCTTCTTCTTCTTCTTCTTCTTCTTCTTCTTCTTCTTCTTCTTCTTCTTCTTCTTCTTCTTCTTCTTCTTCTTCTTCTTCTTCTTCTTCTTCTTCTTCTTCTTCTTCAACATTAAATACGAAAACAAATGAGTTGAATACGGAAACAAGGTGAGAAACAAATAGTAAATTGGACAAGTAACATTAAGAACGACCCTTCATCATTTGTCGGCTGCCAATCTACTCCCCATTTCAAGCATTGAACAACAATATGAGTCTTCGAAGGCAGTTGCTCCCACACGTACCGAAAAAAATATGGGATTTATGGAGGGTCTAAGTTGGGAACAAAAACAAAACAGTGGAGACATACAAGGAAACCGAAAGAAAACAAACATAGGAGGTTTTTAGGCCAGCACGAGAGTAAAATAGCGAACGCCGGGTAAATATTTTCTTTGCCAAGAGAAAAAATAGAGGAGAGAGGTAGATAGGATACATGAAGCCTCTAGGGCAGCTCTGAAAGAAAAGAATAATTACGTGGGGGGAAGAAAGTTGGGCGATGATCAAGTGTGAGCAACAAGGGTGAGTAAAGAATAAAGAAGGGAGAGTGAGACAGATGGAAAACGGGGAAGGGGAGAAAAAGGAATAAGAGAAAGGATGAGAGAGAAAACGATAGTGGGAGAGAACAATCTAGAGTAGAGTCGCATCAAAAAAATTGAAAATAAATGCGCTGCGTTCAGTGAAATAATAATATAAATTATATATATATATATATATATATATATATATATATATATATATATATATATATATATATATATATATATATGCATATATAGGGTACAGGACGTAGGATTCTGTTCCTAAAACTCGATAGCGAAGAAGGTATAATTTCTTAACTTCCATGCTCTCTTCAGTACAATACAGTCGTTATTTTGCGCCTCTCTGTCGATCCTTTTAACGTTGATTCATTTGCATCATGATAAATAACATTCAGTTATAATATAGTCTATCCGGTGGTAGTTCTGTATTATTGTTACTATTATCAACATTGTTTTTAATCCTGAGTATCGTTTCTGTCTAAATTGTTCCGGAGCGCTGGCAGTTCTGGTTAGGGTAGTACCTTTTGTGTCAACCATGCAACTCCCCTCCTGGCAGGGTGGACGAAATTGTGTGGTTTTTACATATCTTCTAAACCTCTCATGTGCTGGCTTCAAATGTCACAATCCCCCTCACCTGGTTGGCTGGAGTACACGAGAGGGTGGTGTCGATACTACACCGTTAGAACAACAGTGAAGGCGAAGGAGTTTCAATAAAACTGACGACCTGGCGTTCGCGACTGGAAGTGACTCACTCTATACTTCGGGGACCTCGGCAGTCTGTCAACAGAAACAGTTTCACTTACTCACTTTTTCCCAAATGCAGGTAGTTGGGCCTTAGATAAGTACCCTGTCCTTGTCGCAACTTCAAGATTCGAAAATAATTTAAATTCCAGAATCTTCGCAGCTTTCAGGAAAACGGAAACCTTAGAAGAGATACCACATGGGACATCTTCGAATGAACAGGCACCGGACGATCGACAAGGATCTGCAACTCCTATGGTATGATGCAATGCGAGTGGCTACACATCGATCACGTGAGCGTACCATGACTACGCCATACGTCATCCGACGAGGGAGTGCTTAAATGTAGCTAAAATACTGTGACAAATGTGTCAAATATTTCGGAGAAAAACTGAACTAAAGCATTTAAGTAAGTTCCCTAATTAAAGGAACGGGGAAATGCGTCTTCGTTTGCAGGCTGCACTTAATTTTTGTTTTATTATTTAAAATGTCAGGAAGCTTCACATTGAGAGGTGTAAGACAGTTTTAATAGTCATTATAGTCGTCTGCTGCCTTGAAAATGTTGCCCTTCAAACAGTAAAAGTGACTTTTTCTGAGATATTAAAAAAATATATATATATATATGTAAGTGTAAACATTGCCAATACAAGTAATGTTACGTACAGCAAAGTAGTGGCGTAGAAAACAGTATTGTTCTATACAGCATTAAAAATGAAAGACGACAACAAACACAAAACACACCAACAACGAGAGCAGCATTAAAAAAGAAAAATGAGAAAAGAAAATTGTGGCTACGAGAATAAAGTAAAAAGAAAAATAATGGAAAAGAAAGTGAAACAGTTTCAAATGTTAACGAAAAAGCCAGCAAAAGAGTCGAATGTGATTTCGAACAAAACAAATATTTTCAACATCAACAACAGAACAAAAAAAAGCAACACAAGTAGCAGTGTCGTTAACATCTTGAATAAAGAGAAAAACAAGAGCAACAAAAATAACGGACGCTCCAGTAATAACATGTAAAGAACGTCCATTTGCAATAACCACCATTGCATTCTCTAAACACATTCTTCTTAAAAGTGAAGTTATTAGGGATATGAAACCATATATAGCTAGCGTGTTTGCAGCTAGCGTGTTTGCAGCTAGCGTGTTATAGCTAGCGTGTTTCCAGAGTTGAATAATTCACTGTGAAGTAATTCATCAATATGAAACCCTGGACATTAGTGTCTGGGTTCTCAGGAAACCTGGGATAGATTGCCCGGTTTCCATAGCGTAGAATTGATCGAGACCTCAGCATTTCTCCTGAAAAGAGAGCCAGCCCATCGCAGGGTTATTCGTTTACAATTGAGTGGACTTGAACAACGTGAAATGAAGTGTTTTACTCAAGGAAACAACAGACCGCCTGGTTTGAGTATTGCTACAACGAATTTTCTGACATGAGTGCAACACGCTGGTCATTAGCGCATGCGCTTTCACTCTAGAGCACGGTAATCGACAAAATATTCTGTTTTCCTTTTCTTTTGTATTTGTTTCAGTCATTTGATTGCAGCCATGCCTGAGCACTCCTATCACAGGATTTTAGTCAAGAAAATCGGTCCCAAGACTTATTTCTTAGGTTTAGTACTTATTCTATGGGTGGGTCTCGTTTGCTGAACCACTAACATACGGGCACGTAAACACACTAACACCGGTTGTCAAGTTGTGATGGCGAGACAAACACAGACACAAAGATACACATACACACACAAACACACACACAGACACAAATATACGACTGACTTCTTTTAGTTCCCGATTATTAAATCAACTCACAAGTATTTGGTCGGCCCGTGTCTATAATAGGCTATAGTAAAAGACACCCAAGTTGTCACACAGTGGTATTGAACCAGGGACCGTGTAGTTGGAAAGCAAGCTTCTTACCACAGAGCTACCGATGCGCCTATGTATAGTAAACTATCAAAAAAGGTCGCGATATATTTCTCCTATACAGATAGAAAAATGCCTAAAAATTACTCGAGTGTAAGGTATTTTTTAATATTAGAAATGAGAAAGTCTATGAATCCGAAGTAGTATTTTTGTTTTTGGAAAAGATGGGAAGCAAAACATAACTCCATTAACCCATACATTTAGCAGTAGATTAGCCTTCCTTTTTCTATATGAAAAGGCACGTGACCAAAATTATGATTTACCTTTTATTTGTTTCAGTTATTACACTGTGGCCATACTGGAGCACATCTCGACGACGATTACTCCAATGAATTGATTTCAGTACTTGTTTTTTTTTTGTGTCCCGGTGAATATTTTATCGATGACTTTTACCAAACTGCTAAGTTACAGGGACTTAAGACAAAACCACCAGGTGTCAACCGGTGGTGTGAGACAAACACGAGCAGAAAGACACACGAAGATATCGATATGTATGCCAAGGAATCCCATTAGATTCCATCCACCAAATCCATTCAAAAGAATTTAGTCGGCCCGAGGCTATAGTTGATGTCAGTTGTCCAAGCTGGCAAATAGTGGGACTGAACCCAGAATCATGGGGTTGGGCAGCAAAGTTCTTGCCACAGAGCCACGCGTGTTCCTATAGTCCACGTCTGCGTCTATAGGCAACGCCTGAGCCTATAGACCACGCCTGAGCCTATAGACCACGCCTATAGTGTTAACGGGTCACAAAACCTCTACCAGTGTATTTTGATGTTTGTAAAACAAAAGAGAAATATAAGTAATTATTGGACACCTTCTGATGAGATATGCCTTCGAAATCAGTTGGAGATTAAACTGTTAATTCTTTTTACAAATGCTTAAACCAGCCCCATAATTGAGGCATAAAGCATGATGGAAGTATCAGTCGGAAGAAAGCCAAAAAGCTTCGATGGTGACGGTACTAATTATCGCAGGTCATATTGTACCATCGAAAAGCAGAAACTGCTACACAAAACGCCTCGGCTGTCAATACCAGTGACAATTCCGCAACATTATGATGAACATAAAGAGGAACAAGAACATGTTTATCATTATTATTATTATGATCATCATTAGAAGCAGATACTACTTCCAAAACTACAATTACAGCAGTAACTTTAATGACAATATCTGCATCCACAAAAATCAACAACAGAATCAACCACAATAACAAAGTAATAAAGCCACGATTGCCCCTGACGCTTCTACGAAGATCAAAAGCCATTAGATTCGCTTTTGATCGTGTATTAAGGAGAGTTA
>NC_142934.1:109584695-109612195 GCF_046866305.1 Octopus bimaculoides | reverse complement strand
ATAATCAGACGGTAATTTGATCCGACGGAATATCTCCACGTCGAGAAGTTCATTGCTAGAGACAGTGCTTCCAAGATAGCCGAATAAGTTCCTATGCAACAGAGGAGTTTCATCATTAAGGACGGGTTGAAGGATGCTGAGTACGGATATGTTTTTGGAGAACTTCAGTTTTTCGACGATTCGTGAAAAGACCGAGACAAGAATTGGCACTGCTCATTCAATTCGTTATGAGTTGAAGTGAGGTGTGGGTATCAGAGGGTTCAGCTTAATCGTCAGTTTACTGAGTCTTGTACACAGTGGCCGGGAGGGGTTTTGATGTGGCTTTCATTCAGCGGGTTTAAAGATGCTTTTATAATAGCGGTACCTGATACGAATTACGTCTTCTTCGATGGACTGTCTCCTGGAAAATACGGTTATAAATATCATATAAATGATAAAAATCGCAAGGATGCCTCGTTAATTTACGCCCACCCGAGGCTTCACTATGGGTTGCCACGGTAGCTTTCATTCCGTCATGAATTAGAAGACGACGAAGAATACGAGAGAACATTTTGCCATCTTGCCAGTGTCATTCAGAAGAAAGATTAAGCTACTTTTGCCGCACCCTGCATGGTATATATATTCCTATACATATATATTTGGACATGTATATATAAATATATATAAAGGAGACCACTAGATAGACTGCTAATGTGCTAGAAGAAGATCACATGTAATGTGTCTACTAAGACCGAATTGTTCTCAAAGGAAATTTAGTGAAGAAACAGATATTTTCGGCAAGAAAGTATTAATTTCGAAACTAGTTTACAGATAATTGTATTTTTTATGTAATTTTCACTTGTCTTGCCCGAATATGTTTTTGTTTCTTCGCTAAATAAACAATGATAATGAAATTGGTCCATATCCAATGGGTGGATATACTGGACCATCCGAAGCAGTGGCATCCATTTTAGGATTTTCAATTCATGACCGAGTACCTGCAATAGTGCGGTTGCACGTTCATCTACCAGCTGAACAAATAATATCGTTCAGAAATAATGTGGATATATATGGCTATCAATGAACAACATATGAGAACAACACTGACAGAATTCTTTCCATTGTGCATTAATGATGACTTTGCAAAAACATTACTCTATGTTGCAGTAAGCATGTATTTCACTTGGAAGTGTGGCAACAAAGAATAGCAAAGAAGAAGAAAGCCAGGAAAACAATTGAAGGGTATTTGAACGTTTCAAAGAAGAAACATTTGGTCGTGCTTATGTTGTCGCACCAAAGGGTGGAGAACTGTGCTATTTAGAAATGTTATTGCATGATGTGTGAAATAGTATTTTTTCCTTCTAGCGACGCGTCGACATTTTCAACTTGGAGTCGTTGTGACCCAAAAAGTCACAGCGGGTACATCTAGTGTATATATATATATATATATATATATATATATATTCGAGAGCGCATAGATATGATGTAGATAAACACAATTAGGCTTAATATATATATAAATATGCATGTACAAACAGAGATACTTCTATATATTGTCAAATAAAATTATTTCTACATGCGATTGTATATTGGTCTTACCATATACCGAATAAATCACTACATTATATCGATGTCATATCCAATCAGCCTGCATTTCTCCTTAATAGTATTATCACTAGTGTTTCTAACAGAATCTCCAGTTTTATATATGCCCTGTGCGTTGCATCTGATGTCATTACATCGTCCCACTTCCACTAGGGAGCAGTGGAGAAGGAAGCCAAAACGATTGTGGTGCTAAATAAAGCCTCTAGTTACACACCGTCATCAGTATCAATCATTCAAATGTACATATATATATATAAATACGTACATACATACATACATACCTACACACATACATACATACATACATACACACACACACATATATATATATATATATATATATATATATATATATATATATATATATATGGTGGTTGTCTACTCCTTAAACAGAGTTTGACCACCTCCTGCACCTACACCATAGCCCTTTCATGGCGTCTGATGTGGCTTTTTAAACCAGACAGTGTTTTGAAAAAACACCCACACAGATTGCACCTTTTAAGACCCCCATTGGATTTGCAAGCCCTCGGGCACACATCACATTCAAACGTGTGCACAGACATATAATCAGAATAGCTGGATGAGGTTTGTTTTCCATGGGTTCGCAGGTGAGATTTGAGGCCAGCCAAGGACAGACATGGTCTGTCACAGACTGTGCACACAAAAAGGTCCTTGTCATTCACCTTCTCAGTCTTTACATTTTTCCTTAAATGACTCTTGAGCCCTGCTTGCATCATCCTGGCCTCTTCAAATGCTTTCACTCCACTCCACACCCTTGTCCGCCATCCAACTCGATCTGAAGCGAGGACTTCTATATCTTTTGGAGCCATTCCAATTGACTTCATAGCAGTCCTTATGCCATCCTTAAACCTTTTTTTAGTTTTATGCCGATAACGTTTCCCCTCTGCAAGCTCACCATAAAACAGCTGTTTCGGCATGCGTTCATCTGCCATTCGAACAATATGGCCACACCATCTCAATTGGTTCCTCAAAATCATGGCTTTAATTGAGGGGATGCCTGCAGATGCAAGGATATCTGTGTTTGGAGTAAAAGAATTCCATTTAATTCTTAAAATATGACGAAGGCATTTTTGGTGGAATTTTTCTAACATTTTAAAATGCCTTTCATAACAGGTCCAAGTTTCACAGGAATACAATAGGGATGTTAAGACAAATGATTTGTAAAGAGCCAGCTTTGTATTGTTATTTATATGTCGCTGGCGCCAGACGCGTGACTCCAAGCCACCAAATGTTTTTGCTGCCCTTTGAATTCGCAGGTGTATTTCCATATCAAGATTTCCATCATCTTGAACAGAGCTTCCCAGGTAGACAAATGAATTGACAACCTCAAGTAACTTTCCCTTAACAAAAATTTTAGGGAGGTTACAAACAGCACCATATGCAGGTTGATACATTACAACTGTTTTTTTCAGATTGATAGTCAGGCCAAAATCATCACAAGCTGCATCAAATGCAGATACAAGGGATTGCAGACCCGATTCAGAATGACTAACCAGATCCCAATCGTCAGCATACAAAAGTTCCCTAATAAGTGAAGTAAAAACCTTCGTTTTAAACTTCAGTCGGGTCAAATTAAAAACATTCCCCGTTGTTCGATATTTTATGTAGATACCCTCCTCAGAGTTTTGAAAGGAATGTGACACCACAACGGCAAAGTATATTGCAAAGAGGGTGGGTGCATCAAGGTCTCCCTGCTTTACTCCATTTTCCACAGCAAAAGATTCAGAAAGCCTACCACCAAAATTAACCCTAGCTCTCATATCCTGATGCAAAGCCTTGACCATGTTTATAAACTTTTCTGGGCAACCAATTTTCCCCAGAATTAGCCACAGAGCACTTCGATTAACAGTATCGAATGCTTTGCTCAAATCAACAAAGCAGTGGTACAGAGCAAGATTCTGTTCAATGCACTTCTCCTGCAATTGTCTGACAGTAAAGATACAATCAGCTGTGCCCCTGGAGGAACGAAAACCACACTGAGACTCAGACACCATACTTGGAACTATAAAGGTATTTAAACGTTCTAACAAAATGCGGGCGAGCACCTTTCCAACCACAGACAAAAGGGAAATCCCACGAAAATTACCACACAGATCCTTTGGCCCCGATTTATATAAGGAGACAAGAATGGCATCAATCCAGTCTTGAGGCACTTTCTCACTTCTCCAACAGTGACAAATTAAAATATTTAAGAGTTCCATCATTTTGTCACCCCCATATTTCAAGACTTCTGCACAGATTCCATCAGATCCTGGAGACTTGTTGTTATTCAGCTTATTCATAGCTAAATAAATGTCATTTAGAGTTGGTTCAGATGCCATCTCTTCTATAACTGGAAGTTGTTCAATTTTTTCTATCGTCCTCATATTAACGGATGATGGTCTATTCAAAAGTGCAGAGAAATGTTCTACCCAACGCTTATGAATAGAAGCGGTGTCAGTCAGAAGAAAACATCCATCTTCTGTTCTCACTGGAGCTACTGAAGAAGATTTTGGACCATATACCTCCCTAACATAAGAATACAAACAACTGGCATCATTTCTATCAGCTGCTTCTTGTGCCCCTTTTGCCCTATCATTCCACCATTCCTGTTTAATTTTCCTTAGAGCAGTTTGCACCCTCCTTTTCAGCTTTCTGTAAGTTTCATTTGAGTTGGGATTCAATGACTGAGAGAGCAGTGTATTGCCTAAGTTTTGTTTTTCTAAAAGTAGATCATGAATTTCTGCTGATCTATCTGAGAACCAATCTCTGGATTTATGAGATTTAAATCCCACTGACGAACTTGCAGCCTGAAATACTTTTGTTTTGAAATCTTCCCATAAATTGTTTGGGTCAAGATTAATACTTTCTATAGCGTCGTGGAATCTTTGCAAGTTGCTTGATAATTTAAAGTTTGCAACGTTTAACTTTTTGGGTATCTTAGGACCAGACTGTCGGTTTTTAGGTTTTATCGAAAAATCTATTTTGCCACGCAGTAGATGATGGTCAGTCCAGCTCTCTGCCCCTCTCATGACCCGAACGCTAGAAATGTCTTTCATATCACATTTCCTAATCAAAATATAATCTATGAGATGCCAGTGCTTAGATCTTGGGTGCATCCAGGTGGCTTTATATTTATTTTTCTGCTTAAACAGTGTTGGTGACAACCAGATCATTCTCAGTACAAAACGTCAAAAGAGCTACTCCATTTCTATTGCATTTTCCAATCCCATGTCGACCTAAAACAGGCCATGAAACATAGTCCCTTCCAACTCTTGCATTGAAATCTCCCAAAATGACCAGCTTGTCAGAAATTGGTACTTTCCTCAATAATCTTGCTAGATTGTCATAAAACTGTCCCACAGTTTCCTCAGAATGGGACATTGTTGGTGCATAAATACTGACAACGGTAAGAAACCTACCTTTTGTCAGTTTGATACGGCATGACATGATCCGGTCAGATATACCACTTGGAAGCTCTGCAATGGAGGACACTAATGTATTCTTGAGAGCAAACCCAACACCAGATTCTCTACGCTGACCCTTAGGTAGGCCTTTCCAGAAGATAGTATATCCATAAGCAAATTCCATTACTTGACCCTCACCAGAGAGACGAGTTTCAGAGAGAGCAACTATATCAAGGGAATATTTCTTTAGCTCACATGCAATAAGTGCAGTACGCCTTTCTGGCCTCTTCGTGAAATTATCATCAAGAAGTGTGCGCACATTCCAACAGCCAAAATTCAAACGATGTTTATTTTTACTTTTTCTTGAGGACTGTTTGACCACAGTGGCAGGATGACGACCGGGTCCAGCCTGTGATACACTGGGACACCTGCCGGGCCAGACCTGTTCCCCTGATGTTCCCAAGCCTTTTTTGCCATTTACTGAATTTGTTTCAGACATTTTAAAATAAGTTACAGGTGCATTTTTAGGTTTCTGCCAACCAACCAATTGAATGATTTTACTAAGATTTGGAGTACAGGAAGTACCTGTGCAGATGAATAATTTTTAGTGGGTGTAGCTTGCACTGCACTACCCCCACTTATTAGCCCAAGAAGACTTTCAGCGGTGTGACAAGAGAATTGACAAAACCAGGAATTTCCAAGGCCTCAGGTCTTATTTCGGAGATTTCCTTCTCCTAGGTAGATTACCAACCAAGGTTAAAGAGCTTCTACCTGCCCATGGGGTAAGCCAGACACCTAACCGACACTCAGACACTCTGTAAAGTGATCAAATATCACTCCGGTGACCGATGTGGAGCAGCTCATCAAAAAAAGAAAAATAAATAAATAAATAAATAAATAAAAAAATAATAATAAATAAATAAATAAATAATAAAAAAAAATATATCTATAAATAAAATATAAAAGATAAAAAATAGTATATATATAAAATTAAAATTATTCATATATACATATTTACAGACATTCACACACATATACACACCCATACATATATATACATATTTACAGACATTTTGTTGGATGGTCGTTGACTGTTCAGGAGTTCATCCGCCCTTTGACAGGTCTTATTTTTCGTCCTGCAGGGTGTCCAACAACACCCTCCTCACCAAGCAAGCCTGGTGGGGTTGCCAGTTTAGTCGCCGACGACCCGACCATGCAACAGGCTGTACTGGATTACATGTTACCAGTAGCACTGAAGAGCGACCTGACACTATAAATATATATATATATATATATTTATATATATACATATATACGTATTTGTGTATGTATGTATGTATGTATGTCAATATTCAGATTTTTCAAGATTTCTTGCCAATAGAGAAATAACCGGTTTCTAATCTAGATCCAAGGTTCCTTCAGTGGAATTTCAAAATCAACAATAGGGTTTCTTTGCTTGACTGTCTGTATGTACGTATGCATGTATATATGTATGCTTGTATGTATGTATGTATGTATGTATGTATGCATGTATGTATGTATGTATGTATGTATGTATGTATGTATGTACTTCTGTAGGTGAACTCTGTTCAAGTACATTCACAGCAGTGAGTATCCCATTTTGAAAAAAAAATATCTGTTGTGTATTTCTTGAATTCTTTGTAGCTGTCGTTGGATTTCGGGGAGATTTAGCTAATATTTCTTCTACAATAATTACTGCCGCATTTTTTTCAAGTTGTGGCCATCATATGTATAGCGTTGTTGGTTTTATTTCAAGTTTCCCAGGTTAGCATTAATCCACTCAAAAATTATAGCAAAACATGCATACTTTTTTAATGCAACGATCCCAGGCAACTTTCATCTCAACATACGTTGCAACCAAACCTCCTTTTCGGAAATATTAGATTAATTGATTTGTGAGAGATTTTGCTGTTATATCCTGTATGGCGGAGAAAACATAACAATATATTGCTTCACTTCTAAAATATATATATATTTTTTCTTTCTATTCTATTTACATCCAAACATTCTTATCTCTAAGCCAATATATCTGATCAACCATTATTAAATGGACCCCTGATCCCTGAGAAGGAAAAGTTCAAGCAATTGAATTCATTGTCTGATAACTGACAGATGGTTGTTCGAAGGCTATTGATAAATAGGTTTCAGAGTGTCTGCGCAGTAATGTAGTCGTAATATCGCCTTTCGATGCGCAATGCGGATAGGATCTCCAAGTAGGTAGTATTCCACTCCAGTACTTGTATATTTTAAGCGTTAGGGTATGGGGACATGAACATGCCAACATCGGTTGTCACTTAGTATTAGCTTGAACCACAACGACACTCGCACACAGATACATATACGCACAGAAACACTTATCCACAGACACACTCACACACGGAGACACTCACAAAACCACAAAACACATACACACGCACACACAACACGCACGCAAAAGCTACACGTTATTTGAGTAACAGAATGAAAGAGATCCTTTACGTTTCTGTTTGTATTGGGGTATATCACCTTCCTGAGATAACTTTTGTAAAGATCTATAATTTGAAAACGTATGGTATAAATTGAACAGGTCCACCACATTCACTAAGAATAATAATAGTAATAAAAAAAACCTGCAATTTATTTTTTCCTGAGAAATAAACACCGAAATGGTTATCGAATCAAACAAGGAAATAATTTTAACATGGAAAGACAGCTTGAAATTTTCGCTGTATTTTCTTAGAGTAAACAACAAATCATCAGTGACGTCACACGTCATGTGATACACAACCATATTTTGCTTAAACAACTTTGAATGAAATTTGATAGCCGGACCACACATGTTTGTGCTTACATACACATACATATATCCCCCTACTTATACACGCTCTCTCTCTCTCTCTCTCTCTCTTTCTCTCTCTCTCACACACACACACACACACACACAGCCATACACGAACACGACCCATCCCTATAAATATTTAGCACTACCGGCGTTTTGTTCTTGCTGCTGACTGTAGAGCCCTTCCTTTGAAAACATCAGTAGGACCATTCTTGCATGCCTGAAAGAATAAAGGTAAAATAAGAAAACTGCAACTCGCTCTGATCATCCTACCTTCCCTTCGATCCTCTCTTCGGTATGTTTGCAAAAGACCTCGATAACTCCTCCGTAAATCTTCGCTCGCAAGGTCAGGCCAAGAAGAAATATATATTGCTTATGCTTGTTCAATGGACAATGGAAACCATAATTTTACGCGTGCAAAGTTTTTTCCTGTGGCAGATCTTCGAATATAGTAAGTTCTTAACGCATTTAATGAGTATATTTTTAAACAATCCGTGAAAATTCAGGACGTGTAAAATGATATGACTTCGACAGTTAGAACCTGTTCGTAGATTGCCACCTCGCCTTCTATCTACCGAATTTTATTTCTTATATAAGAAACATATAAAACTCCTTATATATACATGTGATACATTATATATAATATATTACATGCATAATTTTAGACAATGATACAAGTTTTACAGTCGAAAAATTATGACGTATATACTTACAAAACACGGTCATATGTAAATAGTTTGACAGATGTCAAATAAGATATATATAATCGATATATTAAGTGTTTCGCTGTGAAAATTAAAGCAGTGGACACACTGAAGAAGCTTCGATAGCGGGAAACTATGACGAAACCGACAAGTTTCGCTTTTCATGAAAGATACGTTATAATTTTGTTGCCTCGAATTTAAGATGCCAAGATATTTTGGCTTTCTTCTTATCTTGGCCGTAAGACTTGCAACATGTCTAAATTTCATTACACTCCTTATCGTTTCTTTATATCTATCATAAGACCTCCTGTACATTTGAAGTTCGGCATATGAAAATAATCAAGAGACAGTTATGATGATTCTAGATTCTAACGGCCAAAAGTCCTGAAACATAGCAGATTTGTCGCCGTAGGATTGCACACACAGACTGACTGACTGACTGACTGACTCACTCACTCGCTCACTCACTCACTCACTCTAACACACACACACATACACACACACACACACACACACACACACACAGACACACACACAGAAACACACATGATCGAATATATGGATTTCGTTTATACATATTTCATTAATTACACGATTATGTTTAAGATTTAATTTTTCGATATATTTTTCATATTTTCTTATTCTTCAAATTGCAATGCAATGCCAATATTTCCACGCAGGCCGACGGGAAAATTCAAAACTTCCTCGTTATTTAGTCAAGTATGCTCACTTTTAATCCGGACACGACCTCCATCATTGTCCTGCATTAGTTGAGGGTGGTCTTTCGAGAGGCATCCAATGTCTCTGGGGAGTTAACTACATACGTTGTGTTTGGACGACCTGCTCGAGTACGGCCATGCTTTCACATCTATAGCAGTAAGTCACTTGGCTGCTCTTGTTTGGCGCGTCAAGCTATGCCCCGTAGAGCACAGGCGACTTTTCCTTATAAAGGTGGGAAAAGGCAGAAGATCTCCATATAGTTGTTTCTTGGTGTGATGAGTTCTCAAGATATGCTCATGGTTGCTCTTTACATTCAGGTGTCAGGACTCCTGTTTTCTGGTAAGCTTCTGGGTTGCTGCTCCCTATAAAAGAAGTTACTCTACTGCGATACAGTAACATTTCTGTTAAGGTTGCCTGAGAGGATCGATATCCGAACAACATCCGGTTTGTTTAGAGATGTCCGAGATTTTAGATCCATTTCAGTTGAGGTTATCTCAGGACTGAGGTAGGGAAATCATCAACATGACTGATAGGATCTCCACGGATATTGATGACGGATCCTTGCTGACTGAGACCGATGAATTTGGTTTTACTAGGATCAACAAGCAGCTCAATGTCACGTGCAGCTAATTCTATACTACGAAGTGATTGCGTGGAGATTGATGTGTCAGAGAGCAACACTAAATCATCAGCGTAGTCGATATCAGTTATTTTTTGAGATGGATGACCGATTGATCTTCTTTTGACGGGGGTGAAAACGAGGCTGATTAGATTGTCAAGTCAGGTCCTGGGGATAAAATCCAGTGATCACAAAGAAAAAACCTCCCAATGTTTTCGCACGGAGAACTCCGGTTCAAATATCAAATAAACATTGGATCTCCGTCACAGGATATTACCATTTATTTGGTGCTGTAATAGAGCAACGTAATAGCGGCTGTTGTTTCATCTGGAACAACGTAGGTGTTTGCAGGCGGAAACTGAAAGAAGCCTCTCATATCTATCTATCTATCTATCTATCTATCTATCTATCTATCTATCTATCTATCTATCTATCTATCTATCTATCTATCTATTTATCTATCTATCTATCTGTCTGTGTATGTATATATATATATATATATATATATATATATATATATATATATATATATCAGTGTGTGTATGTGTGTGTGTGTGTGTGTGTGTATAAGACAGGTTTGTTTTACTTTCTGTCTAACAGGATCAATCACTATGCTTTGGCCTGCACGAGGCTACAGACGACACTGGCCTGAGTTGACACGTAATGGAAATGAAATGTGAGCATGTAGTCGGGAAGCGTACTTCAATTCTAGCCACAGAGCCACAATTGCCACTATGTAGTATATATGTATGCATGTATGCATGTATGCATATATATACACACATAACTCACACACACATACGAACACACAAACACATACACACTCATATATATATATATATATATATACAAATTAAAACGGTAAAGGATTATCAATTTATTAATTAATAAATCAATTAACAATTAACAATTTTTACCAATCCCATCGGTATGAAAGCACCATAATTGGTGGAGAACTTATTTAAAAGCTCATATATATTTATAAATATAATTAAGGGATCAGCAAATGTTTGCTTCACCATATACCGAAGTTCAGCTGCTATTTCTGAACTTCGGTATATGGTGAAGCAAACATTTGCTGATCCCTTAATTATATATATATATTTTTTTTTTAAAGTTTCAGCTCAGAGCTGCGGCCATGCTGATGCACCACCGTTATTACAGGGAGCCTCTAACAATATGTGGCACTTGGTGAAGAATGGAGCTTGATTTAGCAACCCTCATTTGCACCTCCTGTCGCGAGGTAGGTTCATCTGGGACTCTCGATAGGAAGAGGCCCAACTATCTATCTATATAGATAGATAGATAGATGGACTTTAGGGCCCGCGGTTCATGGAGTCTGGTCTCACTAATGGCTATGATATCCAAATTGTGTGACTTGATGTCATTTAAGAGGTACCCTTGTTTCCAAGGGGACCCTAAGCCACGCACATTCACACAACCAATCTTCACCATGATTCTATTTATACATGTGCTTTAAAGCACAAAACAAACGAACAGAAGTTACTTACCGTTAGAAAGTTTTGTTTCCTCCTTGGATTTTTCACCAAGGAGGCTATTGTACAATTTCTTGCACAAATATTTCTGGAATCCCCCTACCGAGTTGGGGTAGAGGGATTTTATTGTGTTGTGTAATGCTGGTGTTACATGAATAATTTTAATGTGTTTTGGCGGTGTTGTACGTGGGTGGTTGTTGGTTTTGATATCGTTATTTGTGATGTTTGTTTTAGAGTTGATGTAATTCATCAACTCTGTGTTTGGACTGTCTATTGCTGTTAGCATTGTTTTTTTTATATTACTATTGGTGTCAGTAGTATTTTCGGGAGATGTGAATCTCCCTGCTTTGTTTGTGTTTGCATTTTGTTTTGTTTTCTTCTTACTGCGCTTCCTCTTTCCTTTCGTAGCTATTTTCCACTCCTCCCCACTCTCTTCATCGGATGATGGGAGATCTGAGGAGTCAGAAAGAGGTAACGGCAAATTTTGTGCGTCTGTGTGTGTTTCTGGGAATGTTTGTGTTGCTGTTTTTATTGATGTTGGCTGCTTGTTATTTGTGTGTGGTGTATGTGATATGGGGGAGGGAGAGGTAGTCTTGGAATTTTCTTTTTTTTCTTCTGTTTTTGCAGTTTCTGTTGTCTTTTCTGTTGTGGTTATTGCTGATATTTCTGTTGCTGTTTTTTGTGTTGCTGGTGGTGTTGGTAGTAAGGTTTTTCTGTTGGGGGTATTTGGTAGTTGCTTCTGTTGTTGTTGTTGTTGTTGTTGTTGTTTTTGTCTAGCGGCCAGAGGGCAGTCCTTCTTCAGATGTGCTTCGCTGTTGCATAGGTAACAGCGAGGTCGCCTGCCCTCTACCACCACATACAGCTTGTGGTCCTCTGCCAATCTAATGTTTGGAGGAATTTTCTGTGAAGCCTCCTCCGTGATGTGGAGA
Source organism: Octopus bimaculoides (assembly GCF_046866305.1). Taxonomy (NCBI): domain Eukaryota; kingdom Metazoa; phylum Mollusca; class Cephalopoda; order Octopoda; family Octopodidae; genus Octopus; species Octopus bimaculoides. Next base: position 109,599,897 of record NC_142934.1, on the reverse strand, counting down.
AGGATTTCCAGATTTTTCCCTCCCCAGTTCTTTTCCTCTCCGACCGTAATCTCCAAAATATTTGCCTCCTCCATTTCCAGGCACACGGCCGATATCAGCCATTGGGTGTCCACCTCCGATGGCACATTTTTTATCATAACTTTGGTCACTCTCTGTCCTAGATAACTCGGTATCATTACCAAGTCATCTGTGCGGAGAGAGAGTGTCGAAAAGTGTTTAGCTAAATTTTCATCCAGAAATCTCACTTGCACCGTTCCAAATTTTCTTCCCCAGGTGACATGATTCTGATAAGGCCAAATTTTTCTAAGAAAAACTTCAATTTTATTTGTGCTAACATTTTCTACACGTCTGGTTTTTGTGTTTACCAGTTTATAAATGATGCACTTTTTGTTTTTCATTTCTATAATATAATATCTTTTGGTATGTTTATTCTGACATCATCTCCTTCTTTCGTAAGAAGGGATTTTGTGTCTTTTATTTGTTTTTGTGTGAATGTCACTATTGTTCTTTTTTCCTTTAGAGCATTTGCGAAATTTGTTTTTGTTGTGCTGGCGGACATGTTCTTCTGGATATTTTTGTTTATGTTGGTGTATGTACTGCCTGGTTCAAAGGTGGTGGTAGTGGCAGCAGAGTTTGTTGAACAGGTGATGGTGTCATTGCTGACGGCCGATAACTTTACGTCCTTGTTGTTGCTGTTGTTGTTGTTGTTGTCGTTGTTGTTGTTGTTGTTGTTGTTGTTGTTGTCGTTGTTGTTGGTGGTGGTGATGATGGCGTCAGCAGCAATGGTGCTTACGTCAGAGATATGTGTGACGGTTTTTACGCATGGTTTTGTAACCTTGGTTACAGTTTTGTTTTTGTTGTTGGTGTTGGTGGTGGTGGTGTTGGTGGTGGTGGTGAGAGGGCTGTTAGTAGCTGTACTCACAGTCTTTGTAACGTTTACAGCAACTGCGTTCCTGTCACTGCATGAGCACGCGCTATTCTGTTCTTTTTTCTCTTCTGGCATCTGAAGCCTCGGGAAATGCTTGTCAAAAGAACAAGACAAGCGTTCCAAAATTATGTTTCTCGACATTTTTCAAATGTCAAGAAGGAAATTTTTGTATTTTGCTAGGGCCGAAACTGCCCCTGGGGGTCAATTCCTGCCCTTGAAAATACACACAAATGAAGCCTAGGTGCTTCGCAACAAAATTATTTAAAAATTCCAGCAAAATGTGGAGAGTAAAGGGTCAAATAAACGTTTAACTTCGCAGCCGATGTGACAGCACGTCCGTGAGAAGAGATAGATAGATAGATAGATAGATAGGTTTCTTTATTAGCCACACAGGGCTCAACACAGAGGGGACAAAATACAAATGTAGAGTTTTTCTTTTCGAGGGGGTCGAAAACAAAGCAGAAAAAAAACAAAAGTGGGGACAACGATGAAAAAAAAAAAAAAAAAAAAAAAAAAACATCGCAAAACGTTTGGGGTATTTACCAAAAATACGAAATAATACAAAAAATTCCCAATAAATGGGGAGGTTATCCGTGGAAAGAAAAACCTACGAAAAGACCACGGTAACCTCGGTCTTTAGCGTCACAGTTTGTTAATTAAAATTTCTTTGTTTACAAAATGTTAAAACGTTTTATAGAATCATGGTCAAGGTGGCTTCGTCATTTATACGTGCCATTCTTGCTACATGTATCCATCTTTTTTCGAAACATTTGCTAGACAACACTTGCCTCTCTACTCTCACCTTCCTTTTCAAGTGATACTTGAAAAAGTTGATGAGAGATTGACCAGAGAGGAAAGTATTTGTCTCTAATCCTTTCAGACGCGTCCACCAGATGCATTCTTTGGCCATAGCCACAAGTACGATAAATACAGCTCTTCCTTCCCGTTTAAAGGAAGGAGGCGTGACGATATTGACGATAGACTCGGTTGATAAACTGACTCGTCCCACACGCGACAGCAGTCGTTCGACATAAGCCCACAGCTCCGAAATGGTTGGACACTGCACGAGTGCGTGCAGAACGGTTTCATCGCTCTGACCGCATCTCGGGCAGGTCGGCCCCGCATTTCGCGAGCCGTGTCTATAGAGCTTATCCCGAACGGGTAGCGCCTCTCGGTAACACTGCCAGGCCAGGGATCTCTGGAAGTTGTCCATAGGTCCCGGCCCGAAAGTCGTCCTGAACAGGCGGGTCAGGTATTCCTCGTCGACGCCCAGGTTCGCCCCGAGATCGTCGTCGTACCTGCCCTCCACTAATCCCCTATAGAATGACTTCGTTGTGATGCAGCCGCTCAAGGTCGACCCGGGACGGCAAAGTTGTTGCAGAGCAACGCGACACTCACGGTGCCATTCGCCATTCCTCGGCCTCTTTTTGATCCACGACTGCAGCTCGGTCATGGAGACGAGCTGCGGGAAAGCGCGTCGCACAAACGGCGACCACACCTGCTCACCGTCATCTACGTAGAGCCGGAGATGTCGCAGTCTCAGCGCATGTCTGCGCATCATCAACCACGGCATGCCCAGCCCTCCTTTCAGCGGGTGTTGGCAACAAACGGATCGCCTCACCATCGGAACGCTTCCTTTCCACAAAAAGCGGAAGAGGATGCGCTCCATTTCGGTGATGGCGCGATCGGGACAAGGCACGACGGTCAGGCGGTATTCGATGACGGACGCGATGTACGCGTTGGCCACCTCCGCCCGACCTTTTAGGGACAGCTTCCTCTCGGACCATTGCCGGCAGAGAGTGGCCACCCTACTCGTTATCTCGTCCCAGTTCTTCTCCGTTTGCAGGTCCGGACCGAACCAGACTCCGAGCAACTTGACCGGACCGTCCGTCCAGCGTCCCACTACTGAGGCGCTGCCGGACGGTATGGGCTTGCTTCTCCAGGTGCCGAGCAGCAAACCCACCGACTTATCCCGGTTGATTTTCGCTCCCGTCACCGCTTCGTAGTCTTTCAGCGTCTCGCCGACAAGCTCGATGTGCTCGTGGCTAGACGCTATGACGGTGACGTCGTCCGCGTATGCCGACACGCTCGTCCCGCACCCCAGTTCTCGCGGGATGCCCCTCAGCGTCGCCAGCTTCCGCAGTAGTGGCTCGAGAGTCAATACGTACAGGAGCGGCGACAGGGGGCATCCCTGACGAACCGAACGTGCAATGTCGAAGGGTCCCGATAGACGTCCATTGACGCGAACAACCGAACGGATGCCTGTGTACAAGGCAGCCATCCAGCCGCGGAAAACGGGACCGAAGCCGGCCGCTTCGAGGACGGCCTCCAAGTATCGATGGTCTACCCTATCGAAAGCTTTCGATTGATCCAAATTGATCAGGGCCCCACCCATGCCAGGTTCCTTAACTACCCTCTCTATGATGTAGCGCATCAGATGGAGGTTGTCATGGATGCTCCGGCCCGGCACGGCGCACGTCTGCTCCGTGCCGACCAGTTTCTCGATGACAAGCGCCAACCGCTTGGCTAACACCTTGGCCAAAATTTTCATGTCTGCATTGAGCAGAGTGATGGGCCTAAAGTTATCTATGGCGTCCCCCTTGTTTGGATCTTTCTTCAGCAGCGTTACCGCTCCTCGGCTCACAAAACCGGGAATGCTCCCGTTCTGCTGCCAGTTGCAGTACACGACCGCCAAGACTTCTTCAAACAAGTCTGGCATACAGTTGTAAAGCTCGTAGGGCAGACCATCCAAACCCGGAGATTTGTCCGTCGAGCAACCCGCCATCGCGTCCCTCACCTCCTCCGCCGTGATGACCCCTTCGCAGCACTCCGCCTCTCTTGCCGAGAGTCGTGGCAAGCTGTGCAGGTAGGCACTAAAGTCCACCCTGCCTTCTCGCTCGCCACTCCTCCCGAACAGTCGGGCAAAATGCCGCTGAAACGCCTCGCACATCTTGCTCGGCTCGAGCAATTCGCGCCCCTGTTCGTCTACCAGAGACCGGATGGTGGCTCTGTTACCCCGCTGCGCCTCCGCCACCCGGGCCTCTCGTGCGGCTCCAACACCTTCATTCCTCAGAGCACGCATCCTTGCCCTGACAGCACACCCTTCGTGTTTAGCATTGAAGTGTTGGTCGAGGGCCAACCTCGCCGCTAAAACGTCGGATGCGATGCCACTTCGCAATGCCTCTTCTAACTTTATCACTAGCTCCCCCTCTTCTCTGTTCCTCTCTACAGCTAGTGCCCTGCTATACCTTATTGCTTCCGCCCTCACTGCTCTCTTGAGGGCAAACCACCATTTGTTGTTGACGATGGCTCCCGTCAAAGCCCTCTTTACTAACGTGCTAATCCGGTCTCTGAAAACCTGTCTCGACGGGAAAGACGCGTTTAGTTTCCAGTAACCGGGACCCTGCCTATGTGCCTTATCTAAGTCTAGCGTACACGTCACAAGTTTGTGATCCGTGTAGCTGACTATGTGGAACTGTGGACATCCTAAACTATCTCTATCTCTTGTCCTACACACTATCCTATCTAGATACGATCTCGACGACCCAATGCGGTTGCTCCAAGTCCACGTTGGCACATTTGGGTGGTCGAGTCGGTACCTGTCAGACAACTGGAAGCGTCTGAGCAGGTCTATGAGGCCTTTGCATCCCCTTCTACTTTTGTCACTCCCCACGTAGTCTAGATGCGTGTCCAAGGTAGCATTCCAATCTCCCACTAAAAGTAAGGGACGAGACGTTCCCAGGAATACTTCTAGACGTCGAAAGAAGTCTGACCGACCTGTTAAAGGAGGCACATAAACTGCCAGCAACCGAAAAGCGCCTCCATCGCTGCCGTCCACATCTAGGACAACCAGTCTACCCTCCGGGTCCGTAAATATCGTCTTTACTTGGAGATCCAGACTCTTGCGAAAAAGAACCGCCGTGCCACTACCGCCCATCCTCGGCAGACAGGGAGAAAAATAAATGTTAAACTGTCCGCCAAACATGGACTTTAGGGCCCGCGGTTCATGGAGTCTGGTCTCACTAATGGCTATGATATCCAAATTGTGTGACTTGATGTCATTTAAGAGGTACCCTTGTTTCCAAGGGGACCCTAAGCCACGCACATTCACACAACCAATCTTCACCATGATTCTATTTATACGTGTGCTTTAAAGCACAAAACAAAAGAACAGAGTGTTACTTGCCGTTAGAAAGTTTTGTTTCCTCCTTGGATTTTTCACCAAGGAGGCTATTGTACAATTTCTTGCACAAATATTTCTGGAATCCCCCTACCGAGTTGGGGTAGAGGGATTTTATTGTGTTGTGTAATGCTGGTGTTACATGAATAATTTTAATGTGTTTTGGCGGTGTTGTACGTGGGTGGTTGTTGGTTTTGATATCGTTATTTGTGATGTTTGTTTTAGAGTTGATGTAATTCATCAACTCTGTGTTTGTACTGTCTATTGCTGTTAGCATTGTTTTTTTTATATTACTATTGGTGTTAGTAGTATTTTCGGGAGATGTGAATCTCCCTGCTTTGTTTGTGTTTGCATTTTGTTTTGTTTTCTTCTTACTGCGCTTCCTCTTTCCTTTCGTAGCTATTTTCCACTCCTCCCCACTCTCTTCATCGGATGATGGGAGATCTGAGGAGTCAGAAAGAGGTAACGGCAAATTTTGTGCGTCTGTGTGTGTTTCTGTGAATGTTTGTGTTGCTGTTTTTATTGATGTTGGCTGCTTGTTATTTGTGTGTGGTGTATGTGATATGGGGGAGGGAGAGGCAGTCTTGGAATTTTCTTTTTTTTCTTCTGTTTTTGCAGTTTCTGTTGTCTTTTCTGTTGTGGTTATTGCTGATATTTCTATTGTTGTTTTTTGCGTTGCTGGTGGTGTTGGTAGTAAGGTTTTTCTGTTGGGGGTATTTGGTAGTTGCTTCTGTTGTTGTTGTTGTTGTTGTTGTTGTTGTTGTTGTTGTTGTTGTTGTTGTTGTTGTTGTTGTTTTTGTTTAGCGGCCAGAGGGCAGTCCTTTTTCAGATGTGCTTCGCTGTTGCATAGGTAACAGCGAGGTCGCCTGCCCTCTACCACCACATACAGCTTGTGGTCCTCTGCCAATCTAATGTTTGGAGCAATTTTCTGTGAAGCCTCCTCCGTGATGTGGAGAAGGATTTCCAGATTTTTCCCTCCCCAGTTCTTTTCCTCTCCGACCGTAATCTCCAAAATATTTGCCTCCTCCATTTCCAGGCACACGGCCGATATCAGCCATTGGGTGTCCACCTCCGATGGCACATTTTTTATCATAACTTTGGTCACTCTCTGTCCTAGATAACTCGGTATCATTACCAAGTCATCTGTGCGGAGAGAGAGTGTCGAAAATTGTTTAGCTAAATTTTCATCCAGAAACCTTACTTGCACCGTTCCAAATTTCCTTCCCCAGGTGACATGATTCTGATAAGGCCAAATTTTTCTAAGACAAACTTCAATTTTATCTGTGCTAACATTTTCTACACGTCTGGTTTTTGTGTTTACCAGTTTATAAATGATGCACTTTTTGTTTTTCATTTCTATAATATCTTTTGGGATGTTAATTCTGACATCATCTCCTTCTTTCGTAAGAAGGGATTTTGTGTCTTTTATTTGTTTTTGTGTGAATGTCACTGTTGTTCTTTTTTCCTTTAGAGCATTTGCGAAATTTGTTTTTGTTGTGCTGGCGGACATGTTCTTCTGGATATTTTTGTTTATGTTGGTGTATGTACTGCCTGGTTCAAAGGTGGTGGTAGTGGCAGCAGAGTTTGTTGAACAGGTGATGGTGTCATTGCTGACGGCCGATAACTTTACTTCCTTGTTGTTGCTGTTGTTGTTGTTGTTGTCGTTGTTGCTGTTGTTGTTGTTGTTGTTGTTGTTGTCGTTGGTGGTGGTGATGATGGCGTCAGCAGCAGTGGTGCTTACGTCAGAGACATTTGTGACGGTTTTCACGCATGGTTTTGTAACCTTGGTTACAGTTTTGTTTTTGTTGTTGGTGTTGGTTGTGGTGGTGGTGGTGGTGGTGGTGAGAGGGCTGTTAGTAGCTGTACTCACAGTCTTTGTGACGTTTATAGCAACTGCGTTCGTGTCACTGCATGAGCACGCGCTATTCTGTTCTTTTTTCTCTTCTGGCATCTGAAGCCTCGGGAAATGCTTGTCAAAAGAACAAGACAAGCGTTCCAAAATTATGTTTCTCGACATTTTTCAAAAGTCAAGAAGGAAATTTTTGTATTTTGCTAGGGCCGAAACTGCCCCTGGGGGTCAATTCCTGCCCTTGAAAATACACACAAATGAAGCCTAGGTGCTTCGCAACAAAATTATTAAAAAATTCCAACAAAATGTGGACAGTAAAAGGTCAAATAAACGTTTACCTTCGCAGCCGATGTGACAGCACGTCCGTGAGAAGAGATAGATAGATAGATAGATAGATAGATAGATAGATAGATAGATAGATAGATAGATAGATAGATAGATAGGTTTCTTTATTAGCCACACAGGGCTCAACACAGAGGGGACAAAATACAAATGTAGAGTTTTTCTTTTCGAGGGGGTCGAAAACAAAGCAGAAAAAAAAACAAAAGTGGGGACAACGATGAAAAAAAAAAAAAAAAAAAAAAAAAAACATCGCAAAACGTTTGGGGTATTTACAAAAAATACGAAAAATACAAAAAATTCCCAATAAATGGGGAGGTTATCCGTGGAAAGAAAAACCTACGAAAAGACCACGGTAACCTCGGTCTTTAGCGTCACAGTTTGTTAAATAAAATTTCTCTGTTTACAAAATTTTAAAACGTTTTATAGAATCATGGTCAAGGTGGCTTCGTCATTTATACGTGCCATTCTTGCTACATGTATCCATCTTTTTTCGAAACATTTGCTAGACAACACTTGCCTCTCTACTCTCACCTTCCTTTTCAAGTGATACTTGAAAAAGTTGATGAGAGATTGACCAGAGAGGAAAGTATTTGTCTCTAATCCTTTCAGACGCGTCCACCAGATGCATTCTTTGGCCATAGCCACAAGTACGATAAATACAGCTCTTCCTTCCCGTTTAAAGGAAGGAGGCGTGACGATATTGACGATAGACTCGGTTGATAAACCGACTCGTCCCACACGCGACAGCAGTCGTTCGACATAAGCCCACAGCTCCGAAATGGTTGGACACTGCACGAGTGCGTGCAGAACGGTTTCATCGCTCTGACCGCATCTCGGGCAGGTCGGCCCCACATTTCGCGAGCCGTGTCTATAGAGCTTATCCCGAACGGGTAGCGCCTCTCGGTAACACTGCCAGGCCAGGGATCTCTGGAAGTTGTCCATAGGTCCCGGCCCGAAAGTCGTCCTGAACAGGCGGGTCAGGTATTCCTCGTCGACGCCCAGGTTCGCCCCGAGATCGTCGTCGTACCTGCCCTCCACTAATCCCCTATAGAATGACTTCGTTGTGATGCAGCCGCTCAAGGTCGACCCGGGACGGCAAAGTTGTTGCAGAGCAACGCGACACTCACGGTGCCATTCGCCATTCCTCGGCCTCTTTTTGATCCACGACTGCAGCTCGGTCATGGAGACGAGCTGCGGGAAAGCGCGTCGCACAAACGGCGACCACACCTGCTCACCGTCGTCTACGTAGAGCCGGAGATGTCGCAGTCTCAGCGCATGTCTGCGCATCATCAACCACGGCATGCCCAGCCCTCCTTTCAGCGGGTGTTGGCAACAATCGGATCGCCTCACCATCGGAACGCTTCCTTTCCACAAAAAGCGGAAGAGGATGCGCTCCATTTCGGTGATGGCGCGATCGGGACAAGGCACGACGGTCAGGCGGTATTCGATGACGGACGCGATGTACGCGTTCGCCACCTCCGCCCGACCTTTTAGGGACAGCTTCCTCTCGGACCATTGCCGGCAGAGAGTGGCCACCCTACTCGTTATCTCGTCCCAGTTCTTCTCCGTTTGCAGGTCCGGACCGAACCAGACTCCGAGCAACTTGACCGGACCGTCCGTCCAGCGTCCCACTACTGAGGCGCTGCCGGACGGTATGGGCTTGCTTCTCCAGGTGCCGAGCAGCAAACCCACCGAATTATCCCGGTTGATTTTCGCTCCCGTCACCGCTTCGTAGTCTTTCAGCGTCTCGCCGACAAGCTCGATGTGCTCGTGGCTAGACGCTATGACGGTGACGTCGTCCGCGTATGCCGACACGCTCGTCCCGCACCCCAGTTCTCGCGGGATGCCCCTCAGCGTCGCCAGCTTCCGCAGTAGTGGCTCGAGAGTCAATACGTACAGGAGCGGCGACAGGGGGCATCCCTGACGAACCGAACGTGCAATGTCGAAGGGTCCCGATAGACGTCCATTGACGCGAACAACCGAACGGATGCCTGTGTACAAGGCAGCCATCCAGCCGCGGAAAACGGGACCGAAGCCGGCCGCTTCGAGGACGGCCTCCAAGTATCGATGGTCTACCCTATCGAAAGCTTTCGATTGATCCAAATTGATCAGGGCCCCACCCATGCCAGGTTCCTTAACTACCCTCTCTATGATGTAGCGCATCAGATGGAGGTTGTCATGGATGCTCCGGCCCGGCACGGCGCACGTCTGCTCCGTGCCGACCAGTTTCTCGATGACAAGCGCCAACCGCTTGGCTAACACCTTGGCCAAAATTTTCATGTCTGCATTGAGCAGAGTGATGGGCCTAAAGTTATCTATGGCGTCCCCCTTGTTTGGATCTTTCTTCAGCAGCGTTACCGCTCCTCGGCTCACAAAACCGGGAATGCTCCCGTTCTGCTGCCAGTTGCAGTACACGACCGCCAAGACTTCTCCAAACAAGTCTGGCATACAGTTGTAAAGCTCGTAGGGCAGACCATCCAAACCCGGAGATTTGTCCGTCGAGCAACCCGCCATCGCGTCCCTCACCTCCTCCGCCGTGATGACCCCTTCGCAGCACTCCGCCTCTCTTGCCGAGAGTCGTGGCAAGCTGTGCAGGTAGGCACTAAAATCCACCCTGCCTTCTCGCTCGCCACTCCTCCCGAACAGTCGGGCAAAATGCCGCTGAAACGCCTCGCACATCTTGCTCGGCTCGAGCAATTCGCGCCCCTGTTCGTCTACCAGAGACCGGATGGTGGCTCTGTTACCCCGCTGCGCCTCCGCCACCCGGGCCTCTCGTGCGGCTCCAACACCTTCATTCCTCAGAGCACGCATCCTTGCCCTGACAGCACACCCTTCGTGTTTAGCATTGAAGTGTTGGTCGAGGGCCAACCTCGCCGCTAAAACGTCGGATGCGATGCCACTTCGCAATGCCTCTTCTAACTTTATCACTAGCTCCCCCTCTTCTCTGTTCCTCTCTACAGCTAGTGCCCTGCTATACCTTATTGCTTCCGCCCTCACTGCTCTCTTGAGGGCAAACCACCATTTGTTGTTGACGATGGCTCCCGTCAAAGCCCTCTTTACTAACGTGCTAATCCGGTCTCTGAAAACCTGTCTCGACGGGAAAGACGCGTTTAGTTTCCAGTAACCGGGACCCTGCCTATGTGCCTTATCTAAGTCTAGCGTACACGTCACAAGTTTGTGATCCGTGTAGCTGACTATGTGGAACTGTGGACATCCTAAACTATCTCTATCTCTTGTCCTACACACTATCCTATCTAGATACGATCTCGACGACCCAATGCGGTTGCTCCAAGTCCACGTTGGCACATTTGGGTGGTCGAGTCGGTACCTGTCAGACAACTGGAAGCGTCTGAGCAGGTCTATGAGGCCTTTGCATCCCCTTCTACTTTTGTCACTCCCCACGTAGTCTAGATGCGTGTCCAAGGTAGCATTCCAATCCCCCACTAAAAGTAAGGGACGAGACGTTCCCAGGAATACTTCTAGACGTCGAAAGAAGTCTGACCGACCTGTTAAAGGAGGCACATAAACTGCCAGCAACCGAAAAGCGCCTCCATCGCTGCCGTCCACATCTAGGACAACCAGTCTACCCTCCGGGTCCGTAAATATCGTCTTTACTTGGAGATCCAGACTCTTGCGAAAAAGAACCGCCGTGCCACTACCGCCCATCCTCGGCAGACAGGGAGAAAAATAAATGTTAAACTGTCCGCCAAACATGGACTTTAGGGCCCGCGGTTCATGGAGTCTGGTCTCACTAATGGCTATGATATCCAAATTGTGTGACTTGATGTCATTTAAGAGGTACCCTTGTTTCCAAGGGGACCCTAAGCCACGCACATTCACACAACCAATCTTCACCATGATTCTATTTATACGTGTGCTTTAAAGCACAAAACAAAAGAACAGAGTGTTACTTGCCGTTAGAAAGTTTTGTTTCCTCCTTGGATTTTTCACCACGGAGGCTATTGTACAATTTCTTGCACAAATATTTCTGGAATCCCCCTACCGAGTTGGGGTAGAGGGATTTTATTGTGTTGTGTAATGCTGGTGTTACATGAATAATTTTAATGTGTTTTGGCGGTGTTGTACGTGGGTGGTTGTTGGTTTTGATATCGTTATTTGTGATGTTTGTTTTAGAGTTGATGTAATTCATCAACTCTGTGTTTGTACTGTCTATTGCTGTTAGCATTGTTTTTTTTATATTACTATTGGTGTTAGTAGTATTTTCGGGAGATGTGAATCTCCCTGCTTTGTTTGTGTTTGCATTTTGTTTTGTTTTCTTCTTACTGCGCTTCCTCTTTCCTTTCGTAGCTATTTTCCACTCCTCCCCACTCTCTTCATCGGATGATGGGAGATCTGAGGAGTCAGAAAGAGGTAACGGCAAATTTTGTGCGTCTGTGTGTGTTTCTGTGAATGTTTGTGTTGCTGTTTTTATTGATGTTGGCTGCTTGTTATTTGTGTGTGGTGTATGTGATATGGGGGAGGGAGAGGCAGTCTTGGAATTTTCTTTTTTTTCTTCTGTTTTTGCAGTTTCTGTTGTCTTTTCTGTTGTGGTTATTGCTGATATTTCTGTTGTTGTTTTTTGCGTTGCTGGTGGTGTTGGTAGTAAGGTTTTTCTGTTGGGGGTATTTGGTAGTTGCTTCTGTTGTTGTTGTTGTTGTTGTTGTTGTTGTTGTTGTTGTTGTTGTTGTTGTTGTTGTTGTTTTTGTTTAGCGGCCAGAGGGCAGTCCTTTTTCAGATGTGCTTCGCTGTTGCATAGGTAACAGCGAGGTCGCCTGCCCTCTACCGCCACATACAGCTTGTGGTCCTCTGCCAATCTAATGTTTGGAGGAATTTTCTGTGAAGCCTCCTCCGTGATGTGGAGAAGGATTTCCAGATTTTTCCCTCCCCAGTTCTTTTCCTCTCCGACCGTAATCTCCAAAATATTTGCCTCCTCCATTTCCAGGCACACGGCCGATATCAGCCATTGGGTGTCCACCTCCGATGGCACATTTTTTATCATAACTTTGGTCACTCTCTGTCCTAGATAACTCGGTATCATTACCAAGTCATCTGTGCGGAGAGAGAGTGTCGAAAATTGTTTAGCTAAATTTTCATCCAGAAACCTTACTTGCACCGTTCCAAATTTCCTTCCCCAGGTGACATGATTCTGATAAGGCCAAATTTTTCTAAGACAAACTTCAATTTTATCTGTGCTAACATTTTCTACACGTCTGGTTTTTGTGTTTACCAGTTTATAAATGATGCACTTTTTGTTTTTCATTTCTATAATATCTTTTGGGATGTTAATTCTGACATCATCTCCTTCTTTCGTAAGAAGGGATTTTGTGTCTTTTATTTGTTTTTGTGTGAATGTCACTGTTGTTCTTTTTTCCTTTAGAGCATTTGCGAAATTTGTTTTTGTTGTGCTGGCGGACATGTTCTTCTGGATATTTTTGTTTATGTTGGTGTATGTACTGCCTGGTTCAAAGGTGGTGGTAGTGGCAGCAGAGTTTGTTGAACAGGTGATGGTGTCATTGCTGACGGCCGATAACTTTACTTCCTTGTTGTTACTGTTGTTGTTGTTGTTGTCGTTATTGCTGTTGTTGTTGTTGTTGTTGTTGTTGTCGTTGGTGGTGGTGATGATGGCGTCAGCAGCAGTGGTGCTTACGTCAGAGACATTTGTGACGGTTTTCACGCATGGTTTTGTAACCTTGGTTACAGTTTTGTTTTTGTTGTTGGTGTTGGTGGTGGTGGTGGTGGTGGTGGTGGTGAGAGGGCTGTTAGTAGCTGTACTCACAGTCTTTGTGACGTTTATAGCAACTGCGTTCGTGTCACTGCATGAGCACGCGCTATTCTGTTCTTTTTTCTCTTCTGGCATCTGAAGCCTCGGGAAATGCTTGTCAAAAGAACAAGACAAGCGTTCCAAAATTATGTTTCTCGACATTTTTCAAATGTCAAGAAGGAAATTTTTGTATTTTGCTAGGGCCGAAACTGCCCCTGGGGGTCAATTCCTGCCCTTGAAAATACACACAAATGAAGCCTAGGTGCTTCGCAACAAAATTATTAAAAAATTCCAACAAAATGTGGACAGTAAAAGGTCAAATAAACGTTTACCTTCGCAGCCGATGTGACAGCACGTCCGTGAGAAGAGATAGATAGATAGATAGATAGATAGATAGATAGTTGGATAGATAGATGGATAGATAGATAGATAGATAGATATACATACCCATACATGTTTCTTAAACGCAACATGTTGTAAAAGACAAAACCAATCTGAAAGTTATCTTACATAGTTGCCCATCATAATTATTTTTAAGTCATATTGATTCCCTTTTGAACAATAATTAAGTATATTGACGTATATTTATGTTCTAATCAATAAATAAACTTCTAACGGTCTAATTTCCTAATTATCATGCGGTAAACCTCGTTACTCTGACTTAACGCGAACAGTTTGAAGTAAAATAAACCGTGAGTGGGTGCTTGAAGACGTAGTATTTGTATGCACATATACAGTCATACATGTATATATGTGTGTGTTTATGTGTGTGTGTGTGTGTGTATGTATAAAGATATGTATGTATATGTATATATATATATATATATATATACATATATATACATATACCTATTTTATATATATATATATATATTCTTTTATTCTTTTATTTGTTTCAGTCATTTGACTGCGGCCATGCTGGAGCACCGCCTTTAGTCGAATCAAATCGACCCAGGACTTTTTCTTTGGAAGCCTAGTACTTATTCTATCGGTCTCTTTTGCCGAACCGCTAAGTTACGGGGACCTAAACACACCAGCATCGGTTTTCAAGCGATTTGGGGGGGGGACAAACACAGATACACAACATATACACACATCATATATATATATATATATATATATATATATATACATATATACGAAGGGCTTCTTTCAGTTTCCGTCTACCAAATCCACTCACAAGGCTTTGGTCAGCCCGAGGCTATAGTAGAAGACACATGCCCAAGGTGCCACGCAGTGGGACTGAACCTGGAACCATGTGGTTGGTAGCAAGCTACTTACCACACAGCCACTCCTGCGCCTATATATATATATATATATACATATATACTATATATACACACACACACACACATATATATATATATATAAACACATATATATATACACACAAATATAGACAAACAATACATAAATAGAACACGCATTCTGATACATAAAACTTTATGTATATTATGAGACAGATTGAAAACACCAGATGGCGGAAAATTGATATACGGATAAAAAGCCACACCGTTACATAGACACATGCAGAAAGACACACTAACACACACACACACACACACATATACGCACGCACACATACACGTATATATAAATGTGTGTATATCCATGTATACATATGTCTCTGTGTGTATGAATATCGGGAGAGAAGGAGGATGAGAAAGAGAAGGAAAGAGAGGGAGAGAGATGGGGGAGAGAGGCAGACAGACAAACAGGCAAACAGACAGACAGACTAACAAGTAGAATGTCAGACAGAGAGAGACTGAGAGATAGTCAAAAGAGAGTGTGGCAAGGTCAGAAATCATATAAGATTTCAAGAAATAGGTAGGAGACGACGATTCTTTTTTGTCTTGGTGATTTTCTGTTACTTAAATAATCATTTTTTATCTTTATTTCTTTTATTTACGAATTTATTATTTATCATTTTGCTTCTACATTTCCCAAATGTCGAGAAGGAGGAGACGGCAAAATTTGCTTTGAATGCCACAGTTAGTAAGAAGCCTGTCGTACTTGCTTTAGATGTGTAGCTATTTGAGAGAGTTATCCGTTAGACAGAACGTTAGAGGAAGAGGAATAGTGGAATACATTATAGAAAGGGGAGGTAATGAATGAGAGGTAAATGGGAAAGAATGGGCGAGG
>NC_142934.1:109572195-109582195 GCF_046866305.1 Octopus bimaculoides | reverse complement strand
TATATATATATATATATATATATATATATATATATATATATATATATATATATATATATATATATATATATATATATATATATATATATATATATATATATATATATATATATATATATATATATATATATATATATATATATATATATATATATATATATATATATATATATATATATATATATATATATATATATATATATATATATATATATATATATATATATATATATATATATATATATATATATATATATATATATATATATATATATATATATATATATATATATATATATATATATATATATATATATATATATATATATATATATATATATATATATATATATATATATATATACATATACGAGTGTAACCAAAAGTAACCGAATAAGTTCTCTGTGAGACAATCTCATAGTAGTTTAGGCTTCGCCGCTAGAAGTCACTTGATGCAACCTTCAGGCGTCACACTGCCGACCGGCGTCGATAGTAGCTATCGTACTTCCGCGTGGTGCATCTTTCGTCTGCAGCGCCTCTCCACTGTTTGTCGAATTTTGCGATGGCTGAAACGAAGGAACAATGTGCTTCCGTGGGGAAAACGGTGGCCGAAAGACTTGTCATGCGTTAAACAACTTACAGGGACGCTGTCATGAGCAAAATCCTTCGAAAGACAGAAAGCAAAAGAAAGAAAGTATTTTGATGCTTGTCATATCAAACATGCTTTATGCATTGTCTAACACGAATGACAAAACCTCGGTAGATGTGTCTATATTGGAGACGTTGCGTGTATTATAGATTGAAACGTTTCCTTCAGGTTGTTCGAATGTAGCATGTTCCATTGTTGAACAGTAATCATTCTATATCAAAGACACTTACAAGTTAGCAAGATAACCTAAACCCGACCGGCCACACAACTAGAAATAGCAGTCATGTCTTCATCCAACCACACTCATACGTTTGATAATGTAGTTGGTGATTCAGTATCTAAATATAGTTGGGATTATAACTACTCGAACGTCTTTGATCATAGAAGGAATAAACAACAGTGACGACTGCAACAATAATATTAACAATAATAACAACAGTGACAACATTAATAACGACAACAACAAACAACAAGAGTCCTTAATGTATATAACTAGGGCGTAGTGATGTAGTGTACATCAGGGTTCTGATATCTCACCTCTCTTTCTTCTCCGGAAAATAATGACCTACGCGCTGTCACATCAAACTGCAATCACACGTGTGCAAATGGCATCCACAATACACAGCTACTCTTTGATTTATACGTTTAGATAACCAGTATTTATATGATTCGATAAATAGATTTCTTTATAATTCGATATATAATTTATAATTCACTCTATAGATGCTCTTTTACTTTAGCAAAACACAACAAACAGCGTTGAAAGAAATCTATTTGTATAGCGTATGTTGTTCGCACAGAATAATATTCTGATAATACACATATTTATCTTTATTGATTTGTGATTACTAAGTGCGAACTCTTAGAATCATCAAGAATTGAACTCAGAATATAGCGAGATGCAAATAAATACGACAATATATTTGAAATAGGTTCGTTCCAAGGCCTGTGTATAGACGGATTCCTTTTACAACCCTGAGAAAATGTACATTCACTAACCAATATTGGATGACAGTACAGTAATGTACTTTGTATATACTATTTTATACCTTCCACGATATTGGTTTCAAACTTTGGCACAAGGCCAGCATTCCGGAGTACGGAGTAAGTCGATTACATCCAGCCCCGAAAATGTTACTATTTGTATCGAGACCGAAAAATGAAAGGCAATATAAACGTCGGCGCAATTTGGACTCAGAACGTGTAGACGGACGAAATGACGCAAAGCACCTTTCCCGGCGCGCCAACGAGTTTGCCAGCTCGCTGGGTTTAGTAACTTCCATAACATGGGTTTCAAGTTTTGGCGTAAGGCCAAAAACTTCGGAGGACAGAGTAAGTCGATTATATCGACCCCGGTGATCAACTGCCTCTTATTTTATCGATTCCGAGATGCAAATTCGATCTCGGTGGAATTTAAGCACAGATAATAAAGACGGACGATATGCCGCTAAGCAATTTACCAGGAGTTGTAACGTTTCTCCCAGCTCCCCGCC
This sequence comes from Octopus bimaculoides, assembly GCF_046866305.1. Taxonomy (NCBI): domain Eukaryota; kingdom Metazoa; phylum Mollusca; class Cephalopoda; order Octopoda; family Octopodidae; genus Octopus; species Octopus bimaculoides. Next base: position 109,580,053 of record NC_142934.1, on the reverse strand, counting down.
TTTGTCACTATTGTAATACTGATGTGCCATGAACAGAATGCTGCTGAAATTGAAGTGATACAGTGTCCCGTTTAAAAACTCGCATATTAAATCTTCATATATTAAATGGTTATTAAAAGAAATAAAAGCCCCCTTTTATACATAAGCTACCTTTAGCAATAACCAAAGCAACATGACGCGTCTTAAATTCTGTCTGAAACTCTTATTCCTCTTTTCACGCAGAGTAAGATCTCGCTTTTCTTTATCTATGGTCAAGTATGTCAAATTTATTCATCTGTATATATATATATATATATATATATATATATATGTATATATATATATATATATATATATATATATATATATATATATATATATATATTCCTCGCTCTGATGAATTAACTTAATTGCTTTCATTCATAAATTCTGCGTGAATTCTTCCACTTCTTTTCCTCCTTGCTCATCGCTCTACTTACCTTGTACATTTCAGTACGTGTCTGTATAATTCTCCCGCATGGGAGACAGGCAGAGACACATGTGTGTCAATCTCTCTCTCTCTCTCTCTCTCTCTCTCTCTCTCTCTCTCTCTCTCTCTCTCTCACTTTCTCTAAATATATATATATATATGTATATATATATGCCATGTATGTCCCAGACGTGTTTTATTGAAAATCTTTCAGATTTATTGTCAAATTCTGCATCCCCCTTAGATTCAAATCCTATTGAAGATAATTCTGTGTTTAGTGAAGAAAGTAAAAATGAGATAATTAGTGGGGAGGCAATTTTATCCGTCATTCACTCCCTCAAATTTTGGTCGCCCTTCTATGAAATATATCTATGCAGGATATGGTACAATTTCAGTCAGCACACTCCATTTCTATTCATCAGTGTAGGACAATGCCTGCTGCTAAATTCAAAACATTCATCTTCAAAGTTATCGACGTTAAAATAGGTAAGAGTACATTGAAGCATATTCCTGTAGTTATACTTAAAATGTATGAACAAAGTAAAAAAAAAAAAAAACAAGAACATTTGGTACTATGTCCCACTTCGTATAGTTTACTAAGAACAATACTGACAACAACAGCGCGACCAACATATGTAGATACATGTCCGTTGTAGGTCAATGTTTTTCGTTGCTATCTCATTGTAATGTCAAACACACAAACGTGTGTGCATCTGTGCGTCTATAACACAAATACATATTTACACATTTTTTTCATATATGAATTTAAACATATGCGTAAATCCCTGTACTGAATGAATCTGTTTCTAAAGTGAAATTGACAGATATGTCGGTTTGACTACATACACAGATGTAGTTACGTGTGTTATTTGTATGTATGCATAATTGTAAGAAATACGATAGATAGATAGATAGAAAGTTGGAGAGACAGAGAGACAGATACGTGGGTATATATATATATATATATATATATATATATATATATATATACGTGGGTATATATATATATATATATATATATATATATATATATATATATATATATATATATATATATATATATATATATATATATATATATATATATATATATATATATATACATATACATTTATATATATATATATATATATATGTATATATATATATATAAAGAGAGAGAGAGAGAGAGAGTGGGGGGGAGATCGTGGCGGAATAGCGAGTGAGTGTCTGATTGAGAAAATGAATGATTGAGTGAATACTGAGGTAGAGAAATATTCACCTTAATAACTTGCAATACACCTATGCCAAGTGACAGATGTGTTTTGCATCACCATCTCTTTGTTGATAATTTCTAATACTTCTTCGATCAGTTAAGCGATATAATGTTATATGAGCGAAGTCAACGTCTCTTCAGTTCATTTGTGCACTGTTGTTACTGCGACGCTGTGGCGATATTTCGCCATGTTTCCATGGCAATGAATTGGTATGCACAAAATTACGCGTGAGCGCCTTTATACATGCAACCAAATATGCCTGTATATAAAGATACGTAGATATACATCTTTGCTTGCGCACTGAAAATATATATATATATGTGTGCGTGTATGTGTATGTGTGTGTATGTGTGTGTGTGTGTGTGTGTGGGAATGTATATATATATATATATATATATATATATATATATATATATATATATATATATAGTGAGAATTTACAAAAGAAAAACAAAAGACAAACACGTGTGTGTAAACAACAAACAGATGTATTAGTTTAACGCTCGGGAAGTGAGAAAGTCTTTTACGTTTAAAGCCTACGCTCTTCCACAGAAAAGAACATGGAAATAAACTGGGAGAGAAAATAGAATGAGGTTTAGTGTCTAGCGATCTATCATGGCGAATGCCGGAAAGAGGAGTCAAACAGGAAGAAGGGGAGATAATAAAGACGTGGTGATCCCAAAACGAAGGTGCGCGTGCGTGTATATGTGCGTGTAGTAGGGGGCTGGTGACCTTGACGTGTGCGTGTGTACATGTGTAAGTGTGTGGATGATGGTGTAAGTGCTGGAAAGTGATCAGTGCTAGTGTGTGCTGTGTTGTGTGATGTAGTGTGGTATGGTGGTGTGTGGTGGTGTGTAGTGTGGAGGTGTGGTGAGATGGTGTGTTGTATGGTGGTTCTGGGGTGTTGGGAGGTGAGAATGAGGGAAGCAAGAGTGGTTTCTAAGGGATGGGTGGAGGTGGGATGAGATGTATAGGGATGGTGGTGTTGGAATGTCTAGAGGTGGGGTAACGAGTGATTAAGGGAGTGGGTGGAAGGGGGAAGGTGGGAGTGAGAGAAATGAGGAAGTAGGTATCAGAGCAAGAGAGGAGAGGTGGGTGGTGGAAGGTGGGTGGTAGATGTGAGAGGAAAAGAAAAGAGTGGAGAAGGATTTGTTGAAGAGGGGAGGAGAGTTCAGCCAATATTTGCACAAAGGAGCGAAGAGAGAAGATTAATCCCTGCTCACGGCGAAGACGAGAGTCCGGATGGCGCATGTGCAAGGACAATCCGAACACAGGTGTTGTAAAGAGTGAACGGTAGGGCGGAAATGGCGCGAGACCAGGGTGTCGTTGCCGAATGTGATGTCTCGGAGTTGTTTCGCGAACCAGTCATCCAAGCGGTGTCTCGTTTAACCGATAAGGACAGAGAGAGCAGGAGATGCAGCAGATGACGTTGCTAGAAGTGTAGGTGAAAGAGTCAGTGATATGGTATGGTCACTGAGGGTGGTGTTGGATAGGTAAAAGCAAGTGCGGAAGAGTGGGCGGGAGCAGAGTAACAAGCCGGGCTGGAAGGTTGGGTCAGGGAAGAAGCTGTGGATCAAGAGGTCACGTAGGTTGTGGGCTCGTTTGAAGGAGGAGAGGGGCGGTTAGAGATGTGCGAAGTGGAGGGGTCGGACTGGCGTCGCCGGAAGCCTCCGAGAATGCTGCGTTGGGGAGGTAGTGTGGTGGGGTATTAGGTGAGGGGAAACAGGAGGCGGGTGACGGCGGGGCGGGTACGGGGGAACGTGCTCTGGCACGTTCATGGTTACGTATGCACATCAATTTTAGTGTATACATAATTTTAGTCTAGCATATATATTCAAAGATTTGTAAACAAACCCGAAAGCTTTGAATTACATAGAATGGCATTTGAATCCATTCCAAGTGATTTCACGGTAGTCCTTAATCCGTCCTTAAGTCCCCTTTTAGCTTTATACCGATTGAGATTCTCCTCTTGAAGCCCACCATGAAACATCGGTTTGGAGTGCGTTCAACTGCCATTCGAACAATTTCTCCGGACCATCTCATTTGGTTTTTCAGAATTATTGATTTAATTGAAGTGATGTGAAGTTATGCCTGGAGATGCAAAGACATCTGTGTCTGGAGTAAAAACAAAAATGCCCCATTTCATGTTTTGGTGGAATTGCTCTAACATTTTAAAATATGATAGATAAATATACGTATGTATACGTATATATGCACAGTGATAAAGATATCAGATATCACTGTATTCTGCTGATTTTCATTTCATTCAATGAGGAGAGAGGTTTTCTGTTAAAAGCCAGAGAAAAGCTGTCAAAGAAACAAGATTACATATAAACAAATCCATGCAATACAAAAGTCACCAATACAACGATATGACAACTAATATAAGCAAAAAAAGTAATAATAAAAATAAATACAGGCAAACAAGGTAAAATAAAAGCAAGAGATTATTAAACTAATATCAAATAATTAGATAGAGCTAATGTTTAAAATGAAGACATTCAGAACAAATGTTAAACGACAAGTACAGAGAATGGCATTGTGATTTTTTTTTTTTTTTTCAGAAATGAGGAATTAATTGTAATTCAAAACATTTCTTTCTCGCTCTTGATTTCTTATTGTATTGTTTAAATTCGTAACCAAGGACAGCAGACAATTTATAGCTCGTAATTCTATTTGAGGCAATGGTCGCCATCATCAATTAATTTTGGCCTTGTGGAAAGCACCTCAATTTATTTGATTGTCGAAAATAAAAGATAATAAATAAAAATATGAATAAAAACAAAAATACAACAAAAACGAAACAATTAACAACATAAAATTGTCGTTTAATAATTCATCTTTATTGACCTAAAGAAATCGTGTCGAATATAATCGAGACTCTAAAGCGCCAGACGAGTTGCTTTACATTCCTCTTAATTGGTCCTTATGCTTCATTATTCCTGGGTCTAACCATACAACAGGTAATTTTGTCTTTATATCTTTCACGCTATTTGATAAAATAATTACTAGTAATATCCTGGGGGAATCATTTAATCGCCAAGGCTACTGCTGCTGCTGCTGCTGCTGCTTCTCCTCCTATTACTCATGCCATTCGTCACATCCTTGGTTATTTGGTATTATATTTAATTATCAAACACTTGTTACTGAGATGCAGCAATATAGACATACAAGGTCAATGATGAAAGACACACACAAACGCACGTAAGAACATATGTATACATAACATGTACGTATATGTGCGTGTGTGTGTGTGTGTGTGTGTGTGTGTGTTTGTTTGTGTGTGTGTGTGTGTGCTTGTCCCCCCACCATCACTTGATAACCGATGTTGGTATGTTTATGTCACCGTAACATTGCCGTTCCGCAAAAGAGACCGATAGAATAAGTGGTAGGCTTACAAAGGATAAGTTGTGGGGTCGATTTGTGCGACTAAAGGCGGTGCTCCAGCATGGACGCAGTCAAATGACTGAAAGAAATAAAAGAATTAAAAAAATAGATGTGATTTGGAACAGTTAGAGATTCTGTACCGAATTGGAACCTATGCATTAATTATCCGTTATATAAATGTTTCTTGTCCAGTTATTTATCGTTATACACTTGTACTTCTTTGTCAATTATTTCATTCCTAGCAGGTATTTTAAACTCTACAATTTAGCTCCGATACGCTATCCCGGAAATAGAACCAGAAGCTGCAGAAATTGTTGGTTAGAATTCTGAACGATTAAATATGATTTTGGAATAAGCAACAACAAATCTATTCGAGATCTAATGACATATTTGTGGAGGTTAAGATTTTGTGGTTTTTACTGTTGCAGTTGTTGTTGTTCGTACTGATAATGCCAATGCTGATAATGCTGATATTGATGATAATGATGATAATGATGATAATGATGGTACTGGTGGTGATGTTCTTGGCATTGTTGTTAATGTTATTATTTAATTACTGAAAGGCTGCGAGCTCGCAGCAAACGTTAGCACACCGGGCGAAATGCTTAGCGATATTTCGTTTGTCTTTACGTTCTGAGTTCAAATTCCGCCGAGGTTGACTTTGCCTTTCATCCTTTCGTGTTCGATAAATTAAGAACCTGTTGCATAATGGGGTCGATCTAATCGACTGATCCCCTTCCCCAAAAATTTCGGGCCTTGTGCCCAGAGTAGGAAAGGTTATATACTTTACCGGTAAGATTTATAAGAGCTCTGATACATAGATTTTGTCGCAGCTAAAGAGTGAGTTCTGTTTTAGACTAAGTATATGTGACGGAATAGATATTTCCTCACGCCCTTTCTCTTATAAGAGATCGATGTTTAATTCGAGGTAGATTTAGCTGTTACTTCAAGCATAACAATTAACTGAAGCGAGGTTCCATCGGTGGATTTTCTTTATAAGCTCTACAATGACAACCATTATATTCGTTTAAAATTTTGGCACAAGGCCAGCAATTTCATAGGAGGGAGCTAGCTGATTACATCAAACCCAGTGCTTTAGCAAGTTCACCGCAGCGAAATATGAACTCAGAACATAAAGACGAATGAAATTCAACTAAGAATTTTGCCTATCATGCTAACCACTCTGCCAGTTTATCGCCTTATAATAACCATCATAGTGCAGTTCTATATTTAAGAGATGAGGACTTCTGTACATTATTTACATTCGACGGATATTTGTCCTCATTTGGTTTGTTGTTAACACAATGTTTCGGCTGATATACCCTGCAGCCTTCTTCAGGTGTCTTGGGGAAAATTTCGAACCTGGGTTCTCATTCCTAAGGTATCCAAGCAGTGACGTGAACACTAATAATAATAATAATAATAATAATAATAATAATAATAATAATAATAATAATAATAACAACATCGAAAAATACCTTAGGAATGAGAACCCAGGTTCGTAATTTCCCCAAGACACCTGAAGAATGCTGACCGCTATATCAGCCCAAACGTTGTGTTAACAACAAACAAGATAAGGATAAATATCCGCCAAATGTAAATAATGTAAATAATGTAAATAACCATCATAGTGGTTTCCAATTTTGGCACGGAGACATGAATTTCAGGCGAATGGTAAAGTCAATTACATTGGCCCCAATATTAAATTAGCAGTTATCTTATCAACGCGGAAACGATGAAAGACAAATCGGGCCTCGATGGAATTTGAATTCAGAAGCATTTTGCCCGCGTGCTAACGATTCTGCCAGCTCAGCGCTATGAATGACAATCATCATAATGTCTGCTCGTAAGTAATAACGATTTCAATTTTAGACGCAATGCCAGTAAATTCCTGGGTGGGGGAGTAAATCAATTACATCAACCCTAATGCTCAACGGGGACTCATTTCATTGACCGCGAAAGGATTAAATCGAAAGACAATGTCGGGAGACGAGATCACTTAATAGTTTGGTCCAGCGTGCTAGCTCACCGCCCCAACTGGTATCTGTTATTAGAAAATTTGCAAGGGATGGTGTCTGAAGTCCGAAGAGAAGTAATATGCCTCTACTAGCAAGAGGATTTGCCGCTGTCTACAATTTTCCTTTTCTTATAAACAGCAGATAACTTTTTCAACCTAGCTAGACTCATCAAAGGGAGACGCTGTCACAACCAATTTTGATGGAATATTTTAGAGTTAAATGTCACGTGATGGTTGGAGATATTTTAGCGCATTAGCATTAATGGAACACGTTAAGCATTCCTTAATAATACAAAATGTGAGCAAAGAGCTAATCGCATTACTTTAGATAATTCAGCTAAGTAGCGACGTACCGAGTGGCATACAATAAAATTTCTAAATTTGCATTTTACCTGAGGAAAAAGAATATAAAATACAAATGTAATTATAAGATTTTGTAAAGAAAAGTGTCGGTAATTACAAGAAATTAATAATAAATTTCACAGAATTTTAATTTAACGCTCTCACTTAAGCAGGAATTTAGCTCTTGGTTAACAAGTAAGTTGGCAGCTACAGATAGGTTTTGGTCTTATTAAAACTCATCCATGAAGCATATATTTCACAAGTCTGCTCGGTTATTGAATATACTTTTATCTTCTGCTGGAAATAGAAGAAAATTTACAAATAAAGTTGGCAAGTATAAATTTTCAAAAATACGAAAATTGATTTAAATGAAATGTTCAAAAATACCTACGTCATTAATACAGCCGT
>NC_142934.1:109547195-109562195 GCF_046866305.1 Octopus bimaculoides | reverse complement strand
AATAATAATAATAATAATAATAATAATAATAATAATAATGATAATAATAATAATAATAATAATAATAATAATAATAATAATAATAATAATAATAATATTATTATTAATAATAATAATAATGAAATTTCAGAAAGCTATCGCGTCCTGATATATTATAAAATATAATAAAGGTAGCAATTATTTACATTTTTGTAGTGTAATTCGCAGTATTTCATAAAATAATACAACGTAATATAACACATATGTGCTCATAAATAAAACATACATAAAAGCAAAAAACATACGCTCTTACACATTCTGTTGCACACACAAACACATACATAGATGCACACTCACAAACACAGTCACACAAACGCACACACGCACACACACACACACACTCACACACACACACACACACACTCACATATACATACAATACGTTTGAAAATGTATCGTAAATGCACAACCGAAAAAATAGTCAGAATGGTAAGTTGAAAAATATATATTGAATGCTCAGACGAACGGAATACCGACACAGAATTCCCCAAATCTTCATCAGTTATGGATCAGAGTGTCTGACGCAATTTCGTGCCTTTAATGAAAATATCGCTGCCCAGTTGGCGGCATCTGCAAGACTGTTTTTTAGCTTGCTTCTATACTTTTGTTTCGCTTGTGGATTTACTACAAATTTTAAAATTATTATTTAACGGAACGCAACCAAGTCTTATTCACAGCAAGTTATATATATATATATATACATACATATATATATATATATATATATATATATATATATATATATATATATATATATATATATATATATATATATATATATATATATATATATATATATATATATATATATATATATATATATACATATATATATATGTGTAAATATAATACATGGATTCAGAGAACACATGCAGTTGTGATCTTACAGTAAACTTCTTGTACAGACTTGGCTGTCACTTCACTAGACGCTGTCAGTTTCGTAATGAATATATAACAAAATAATGTTAAGAGGCACGAGAAGTGATGATAGATTTATTTAACGAAGTGTTTTCTTTTTTAGAATTACGACCTTTCCACGAACTTTTTCATGTTGTAGTAATTCGAGTACGCAAGAAGGTATGCGTACATTTCCCCATTAATATGTGTGCTCGGCGTTATACAATGCAATTGTATATTTACAATTTAATGCAAAAAAGGAAGCTAACACATCGGATCACCAGAACATCGTTGTTGCATGAGCAGTTCAGCCTGTATACTTAGATACATACATACACGCATACATACATACACTATTTCTCTTCCACACACACGCTCACATACATATACAAACACATATAGATATTTCTCTATATATATATGTAATTATTCAGTTTCATTTCAAGATTTCTTGCCAATAAGGAAAGAGCCCGTTTCTAACCTAGATCCAATGCTCCTTCATTGGAATTTCAACATCAACAACAGGGTATTTTGTTTGTTTGTAAGTATGTATGTATGTATGTATGTATATGTGCAGTCTTTATGTTTTATTTTATGTATGCATTCTCAAGCATATCGTTGCATATCTAGACTTGCTCATGTATATTTAAATGATAAGGTTCTGAAACGTTTTGCTGATTTTTACAGTTCCAGTGATGAATTGGATATGTAGTCTTCGAATTAGCTTTATCCTTTCTGGTTTTGAGAAGAGTAATTTCTCAAGATTGGTACTTAGGCAGCGTGTTGCATATCCCAAGGCCCCAATAATTACAGTTATGAGCCTGAACATGTAATCTGGATAGAGTAACTGCAAATATCTCAATAGTTCAGTGTCGGTATTCTTATGTATGTATGTATGTACGTATGTATGTATGTATGTAACATGTCACTTATGAGGTCTGTAATGATTGTGTTACAGGTGACATGGAATTCAGTACAACCTATTATATTGTCGGGTCGTAGCCGACTATACTGGCACCCGAACTAGGCTTGCTAGAACTAAAAACAAGAACTAAACAAAACGAAAAGCAAGACCTGTCGAATGGACGGTTGAACGTAGTGTAATGGGCTCATGATCGTATGATTGAGGTTTCGACTCCTGGACCAGGCGACGCGTCGTGTTCTTGAGAAAAACACTTTATTTCATGATGTTTCAATCCATTCAGCTTGTAAAAAGCTGTACTCCTGCGGCGGATCGGCGTCCAAGCCAAACGGGGAATATATACGTCATAAAACCGGAAAACTGGCACTTATAGATTGGTATAACTTGAGAAGGCAACTTTACCTTGTCTTTGGCTTTTACTTAAGGATGTCTGTAGGAAGACGGTTACTCTGATATAAAACGAGATATCCAAGGAATGGCATTAAACATTTGGGAGCTAGTTTGCTTGTTTTTGAGATCATGGCGCCTCATATTGGCACTGGATATCTTGTACTGGCTTGTATGTGGATTGTGTCTATAGGGTGGAGAGGGTCTGTGAGATTCTGTGCACACCATAGTGGACGTACAATATAGGTTGTGCAATCGGCAGCGAGGTGACTATTCGATGCACAACCGAATAAGAGGGCGCGGTGGCGAGCAGCAAATCTACGAACAGGAACACGGATGAAGTTGACAGCTGATGAAAAAACCTCATGCACGATTATTGCTGGCATTGTGCATGGACAATGATCAGTAGTGGACTTCCTCAGTCATGAGTGGACAGACATCATGATCTTTGTGCATGTATGTATGTATGTATGTATATATGTATGTATGTATGTATGTATGTATGTATGCGATACAGATTTCTAACATAAACAGAAGTATTAATATTTTTAAGATGAGTATAATATATTACATTTGCCCCACCAGTATGTTATTTATCGCTACATTATATTAGGAACTCTAGTGGGACAAAAATCAAAATTGTCCTCCGCAATTTTCAAATTCAGAAATGAAAGAAACATCCCTAAACACTGCTAGGCCATTTTCTCGGAAGCGTTATAGCTTTAGGCAATCTATACTCCTCGGAGCAATATCATGAATTCTAGCATGTACACTACACCTCACATTTTAGTGGAGTACTCTATCGCTTAATGAATTCCGCATATGTTTTATTAACACGCTTTTTATTGTCCCTTTCACAATCAATGAGAATTTGCTATGTAAGGGACGTATTTAAACAGTAGCGAGCCTATTTTCTTCAGTTCACACCGACCTTATATTTTATATTATATTGGATTTGTTTCCATACGTATTATTTAATTCGTTTTAGCTCTGCAATTGCTGAGTCAGGAGGAGAGAACTAATTCTGCAGGTCCTGCCGAGATTAGTGACTGTAAAGACATCGATGTTCGTTTCGAAGTATTGGAAGTCACCTCCTGCAAGAAAGACATGGGCAAAGAGAAAATTCCTTTGGGAATATGGTGTTTGATGGAAGCAGTACTGTTCGTAGTATTTGATGCGGAGTGGGAAAAGAGAGAGAGAGAGAGAAGAGAGGTGACATTTCATGAGAGGAAAAGGTCGAAGCCTTGCTAGTTATGAGAAAGAGGGACCGTCACGGCGACTGGAGAGAAGATGATATCCGAGACAGGAAGCTTGTTAGTTATTTGTTGTTGTAACTATTATTGTTTAGTATAGTTCTATATTTAAAACGGAGACCACCTCCCCCCCCCACCTGTGGCATGAAGTTAAAATAATAGATAGAGAACGCCACTGGAAAATGCGAAAACTAAAAGAAGCAGCACATATGCTAGGACACAACAACCTCCTAAGTAGACCGAGTGCAGATATGAGCAGCATATGGGAACCGGTATTAGATTTATAAGCTCTAAAATTTACTCCATAATTGCCCCGGACATATGACGTAGTGGTTATAGCGCGGGCTACTAACGCCAAGATTTCGAGTTCGCTTCCAAGCAGTGTCTAAATTATAATAACTTCGAAAAATACCGTAGGAATGAGAACCCAGGTTCAAAACTTACCCAAGACACCTGGTGAAGGCTGGAGGATATATTAACCGAAACGTTTCGCAAACAAGATAGGGACAAATATCCGTCAAATGTAAATAATGTTATTGTTTATCCCCAGATTGATTGACGAAGAAGACAAACGGTCACAGACAGTAACTGTCCATTTTCTTTCTTTCTTTTTCGTTGTAGTATATACAGGACTACATAATTGTATATTAATAATACATAATAGTATATTGTATATATAATACAATAGTAACGGTCTGTATATGTAGCTCGAAGATTTTATACGTAAGTGATTTGACTGCTATTTTTAGCAGATCGAGTAATCGCGTTTAGTATCCCTCGTTGTGTAATTGGTAGGTCCTTTTCTCTCTTGTTGTTGATGGTGGACGTGATAATGTTATCGGTGATGGTGATAATGTTATCGGTGATGGTGATGTGGTTGTTGTTTCACTGTATGTTAGCCCTGTCTAAGAACATGATCAAACACATTCCAGCCAGAACAATCTTGTTGTACTGGTGTTATCTAAGACTCTAAGCAAGGTGTCAGATATTGCGAGGCAGTAACCTATGATTTGCTGATATTTGTAGAAGATTTAGGGGGCAACGGGGAAGCATCACCTATTCAGTGATGCGGATAACATATATATTACAACTGTTTCAACGCAAAATCAAAGGATCAACAATATGTTGTATTTTTGTTCAAATTCTTTGCATACACTTCATTGTAATTTAAATAAGACACTTTTTATTCACTTTTGCAATTGTTTACTTATCTCATTAGAATGTAGATCACATGAGCTGGAATGTTTCCTGCAAATAACTAACGTCTTCGACAGGAGGCAATATATCATTTATTCTGGTTCTGTTATTGTGACATAGAATTTCAGAGTCAGCTGTCGTTGTTTGGTCCATAAATTTAAAATAATATTTATAAGAGGAAAAGTCAACATTCGGTCATTGATTTACCTAGGTAAAAAATCATTTCGGAAAATACAGTCAAAAGCTTCGGAGACTTGACGCTGCTTTACAAAATAATGAAGCATGGAAGCCTTTGTGATTTAGTTTGAAAATGTTACACATAATATATGTATGAATGTGTTAGCGCAAACGGAGAAATAGTTAAATTTATCATGTTTATATTACTGCTACATAGATTTACGGATACTACACCATACCTTGATATGTAAAATGAGATACCCTCTGACAGGCCGCTGATATCAAATAAAGTGTTAAAACGTATGGTATGCATATTAGAAGATTCAGTTCTCTGTAACTACTATATTTGTTGAGCACATAAACAGATTGATTGATTGTATCTCTAGGATTGGTCACATTAATGCAGACACCTCTGATGAACACCAAATATGTTTCTAAAATCGATTTAAGCTGTACATCATTTTTTTTTCAATCTACGAAGAAATATATAAATTTGCTATCCTTCTACTAAGTAGGTTTAGGCACATAACTACCTATATACCTTCATACAACTATACATAAATATATACATATATATATATATATATATATATATATATATATATATATATATATATATATATATATATATATATATATATATATATATATGTATATATATATATATATACATACAAATTTACATACATATATGCATACATAAATGCTTAGTATAAGATGTGGATTCACCTCTCATATCTCATGATTTTATGGTTTTATGTATGTATGGATGGCTGGATGGATGGATCAATGGATGGATGTGTGTATGTACGACCCGTGTAGGTGAGTACAAAAGTCATACATAGATGCATGCATACATATATACATACACAAGCGCGCGCGCATAGAAGACAATCTCCAAAAACCGTTATTCTATTTCAAAGAATGGCACATGTTATACACGGTTCTACCCCCTGCATTGCTACCTCGATTCCCCCCCAACTCTTTCTTTCAGTTCCTATCTATCTATGTATCTATCTATCTATCTATCTATCTATCTATCTATCTATCTTTCTTTCTTTCTTTTATTCTATCTATCTGCCTATATATCTATCTATCTATCTATCTATCTATCTATCTATCTGCACACACACACACACACACACACACACACACACACACACACACACACACACACACACACACACACGCATATATTTTATATATATATCCCTATCCATCTACGTCTTTACATCTCTGTTGATATTACTCGCTTATTTTGTTACATATTATTATATTTCATAGACTGACAGGCACAATCTCATTGTACTCTTTCACTCTTTCTTCGCCCTCACTGTCATCACAGGAAAACAGACACGCATCTATATTCACTCTCTCCTTTGCACACACTATGTCATTTTGACACAAACACACACGAACGTATATAAGTAGAAGTGAGCTCTACCACATGTGTGTACTCACATCACATTCACGCATACACATAACCAAAGAAACCTTTCAACTCTCGAAGCAGGTGAACCAGAAAACCGTTATGACAGACGATAGCGCTAGGTTTTCTGTGGCTTTCAGATGCGGTCTTTGAAGCAGTTGTGTTGCTCTTTCAGACGTATTACTCTTACATAAGCAGTAACTGTAGCAGAGATAGCAACAGCAGCACCAGCAGCAGCAGCAGCAGCAGTAGTAGTGGTGGTGGTGGTAGTTAAGCATTGCAAGAATGAATGCTACTACTACTTCAAACAACATTAAATCTAAGTATATAAATATTGCTCCTGTCGCTTCTCCTACAACCGCTACTGCTACTGCTGCTGATAACAATGACAACATTACCAGCATCCGGAACAAAGGCAACAACAACAACAATATCATCATACTGATATTCCTATTTACTTATAGGCAATAGCCGTGATATTTAATCGACCCCAGTGTTCAACTGGTACATATTTTATCGATCCTGCTAGGATGAAATCCAAGGCCAGCCTGGGCAGAATTTGAACTCTGAACGCAAAAAAAAAAAAAAAATCCAAACGAAATACCGCTAAACCTTTTATTATTATTATTATTATTATTATTATTATTATTATTATTATTATTATTATTATTATTATTATTATTATTATTATTATTGCTCATAGGAACTGCCCATATCCTACGCAAAATACTTTCTATGTAATCTTAAATTTTAAAACAAACACATAATTTTCTTATGGTTTCTTAAACATTCTGCGGAACAGCACTATGTGCAAAACCAAATATATGGCACCCTAGGTATAACGCCAACACGAACTTCTTACTTGTTGTCTCTTGAGGTCTCTGGGTGAGACTTGGAGCCAACTTGTACAAACGCATAGCAAAAGTCAAATATAAAATAATAATAATAATAATAATAATAATAATAATAATAATACTAATGATGATGATGATGATGATGATGATGATGATGACGATTTCATTTATTTGCCACAAGGGCGAATGATGAGAGGACCCAGTCAAATGTAGACACAAAGTAATGATAATAATAATAGTGAAGGGTTGCCTCCTTGGCACGGCCAGAATAATCAGTATTAGATAGCTGAAAAGAACGGATAGAATGGCACCGTAGGCTGGTGGTAGCAAGCCTGCTGCACATGCAACACTCCAAGGGTTCCAACAAAGCATGAAATGAAAAGAAATAACATTAATAATGATAACAGCAACAGCAACAGCAACAGTAACAACAACAACAACAACAGCCATAATAATGATAATATTTTTTCTGTATTAACAAGTAAAGAGTGAAGAAGAAAAAGAAGGTAAAGAAGATAAAAGATGAAGAAGCAGAAGAAGAAGAAGAAGAAGAAGAAGAAGAAGAAGAAGAAGAAGAAGAAGAAGAAGAAGAAGAAGAAGAAGACGAAGAAGAAGAAGAAGAAGAAGAAGAAGAAGAAGAAGAAGAAGAAGAAGGCGGATGAGGAAGAGGAGGAAGAGGAGCAGAAGAATAAGATGAAAAGAAGAAAATAACTTGGAGAAGAAATGAAGTAGAAAAAGAAGAAGGGGAAGAAGAAGAAGAAGAAGAAGAAGAAGAAGAAGAAAAAGAAGAAGAAGAAGAAGAAGAAGAAAAAAAGAAGAAGAAGAAGAAGAAGAAGAAGAAGAAGAAGAAGAAGAAGAAGAAGAAGAAGAAGTGGAATGGTGATGATGTTCATGATGGTGATGATAATGGTGATGGGGGTAGGGTGTTGCAGCAGTAGTGGCAGTGGTGGTGGTGAATGATGATGGTGATTATGTTAATGATAATGATGATTGTAGCAATGTTTACAATATATTTGTATTGTTCACAATGACCTTAAACCCGAAACAAAATGGCGTTTGATCAAAGCACTCTTTTTTAAGACAAAAAGAAATTCAAAAAGAAACTGTCTATAACTAGTCAACCAACCAAAACCAACCAGCAATCTATAGAGCCAACCAACACTCTGGCGAACAAACTGGCAAGCCAACCCAGTCAGGCAGCCAGCCTACCATCCATCCATCCAGCCAGCCAGCCAGCCAGCCAGATTGCCAACAATACAACAAGTAAACAAACAAACGACAGATTTCTCGTGTAATGAGGATCTATAGTAATTACAGTGTAATTGTATGGGATGTATGTGATGTGAATTCAGCGGGCGACGTTGGGGGAATGTATAGTAATAATGGTTTGCTGAGTGAAAAGAGGACGACCAGCTGATTGGTAGATACAGAGGGAGGAAATGGGAAATGAAGCATGGAGGTTGGCTTTGAAAAGATTTGAGAATTAATCGGTAAAAAAAGGGTAATTCGATGCAACAAATACAAAACGAAAGCAATGAAGAGACGGGTTTGGGGAGGTGATAGGGAGATAGAGGAGTGTGGTGTTAGTTAAAAGGAAAGAGAAACATGAAGAGAAAGATGGCGTCGACATAGTTTATCTGCGTGTTTATCAATCAGTTGGACGATTTTAGTTGCGGTCAACTTTAATTGGCCAATGTCAATCAATTCGAAAGATTTGGTCACTTAAGAAGATCTCATGACTATCAATAAATTATTAACGTAACTAATAAAACTCACACGTTCGCACGCACGTTCACACGTACTCACGTTTGTGCACACACATGCACTCACACAAAGACACAAATACATTTGTCAGGTATCGTCTCCCATCTCCCATCTATCTCTCTCTTTCTCTCTCTCTCTCATTCACTCCTTGTGTGTATAATCATGTGTTCGCATGTGTGTACCTTTATATATATATGTATACACGTATATATATATATATATATATATATACATATATATACATATATACGTGAGAGAGAGAGAGAGAGAGAGAGAGAGAGACGTAGACTCACAGGCAAACAACACACACACACACACACACACCCACACCCACACACACACACACACATATATATATATATATATATATATATATATATGTATATATAAATATATACATACGTACAAATAAACATTTAACGGCGGTGCTTCAGTATGGCCGCAGATCACAAGTTGAAACCGGAAAAGAAATAAATGTGTGCGCATGTGTGTGTGTGTGTATGTATATGTGTGTGTGTGCGTGAGTGCATGTGTTTATGCGCGCGCGTGTAGAGTGACAGATTAATAGATAAATAGATAGATAGACAGATAGATAGATATAGAGAGAGAGAGAGAGAGAGAGAGAGAGAGAGAGAGAGAGAGAGAGAGAGAGATTGACGGACACATAAAATGATGATTAAACGATAAGCAATCTACATGAAGACACAAAGAGAAAGCGGCACGATGTTCCATATTGGTTATTGATTTATAGACCGATCGTATGCATACATGTCTATATGTCTAGGGGTGGGAGGTTTACATGCATAAGAGTTTGCTTATAATTAAATAGCTAAATAGATGTCAACGGCATTAAACATACTTTGTAGATATGTTTGATATACAGAAACCGTTCGGCAGGACACTAAACCTTGACCCGATGTATTAAGCTTTTAGGTGTCATCTCAATGTGTGCAGCTTTCAGATTTTCATTAAAAAGATAACAGTTTATAGATTTTTAACTGTGTAGTCTATCTATTGTGAATATCGATTAAACAGACAGTAACTGTCAGCTACGATAATTGTTATTGTTATTATTGTTATTTATGGAAATTAAAAGAAATCTATACAATTATTGAAAGGGAAAGAATTAAACTGTGAAATGAGGGCTGGCAACAATCTAGAAATGTTTAATGTCTACGATACTGAATAGTCTCGCAACAATGGTGTCTCTGCCGTGTGACTCTATCTGTAACCAATCTCTCTCAAACGCATCGTATTGTTTTTATATCTAGTAATATATTGGATGATGTGAGTTCAATATTAGCTGTCTTAAAATGAGGATGGATTTGTCTTGCAGTTTGATTACTCACTCAAATATAATGGTTATTCATATTATTTTCAATCAATGTTGCTGTATTTTGTAGATTCAGGATTGTTTATTTTTACAATTGCATATTTGGGTAGGCGCAAGAAGCTGGATCTGGCCAGTTTGAACATAAATCTGATAGGATATTCGGGCTACATATAGTATAGGATATTCGGGCAAAAACCTGAAGTATTAAATTTAAATCAATTCAATCTGGTCTAACCTGAGTGTAAACAAAAAATATCCAGTTGTTTATATCCACCCACATATTCCCTCTTCAATGATCCGTGAATAACAAAGATTTACACTGGAATGATTTTAATCTGTTTAATATGTTTTATATGTTGTCAACGCAAAATTTAGTTAAGAAACACATACATACACTCATACACAAACAGATACTAAAACGTATACACACACACCATATACATACGTGTGTATATCTGTGCGTAAATATACAAATATGGCTATGGATCCAAAATAAGGAAAACACAGTGACGAGGTGAAAGAACTTCAAACAGAGTGTATTAAGTTGACAGCGAGGAAAAATGAAAGAGGTCTTTAACATTTTGAGCCTACGCTCTTCTGCAGTAAGGATAAATGCGAGAAAGGTAAGATGGAGAAAAATCACTATATATATATATATATATATATATATATATATATATATATATATATATATATATATATATATATATATATATATAGGTGAATTTTTGTTGAAAATGCATCTGAATTTGAAATATTTGTAATGTATTTAAATGGGAAATTAATTATCTGCAGCTTAAGAGCAAGCATTAAGAATCAATTATATGAAATACAGAATAGACAACACACCAGAAAGTGATAAGCGCAGAATTTGTGGACAAAATGGGAAAACCGTGTGGCATATTCCGAGCCAATGTACGCCACTAGCCCAGAAAGAAGAAAAGAGACGTCATGACAATATAGCAGTTATTGTTCCTTGGACACTTTGCAACAAGTATTGACTTGACAGAGCATAAAAGTGGTACGAGCGCAAACCCGAAGGCATCATCGAAAATGATAATGCAAAGATCCTATGGGTTTTTATGATTCAGTGCGACCATGAGAAAGAGAATACGAAACCAGACATAGTCTTAATTGCGAAAGAAAGCTAACGATGCTGGGAAATAAAAGGTGTACCCTTAGTTCACTGGTAGTGAACAGTTGACACCGTAGTACATCTCCAGCGTTAGAAGCTGTGCAAAGGCAATACAATACTGATAATGCTAACAATAATAATAATTAGACTACTACTACTACTACTAATAATAATAATAATAATAATAATAATAATAATAATAATAATAAATTATGATGATGATGATGATGATGATGATGATGATGATGATGATGATGATGATGATGATGATAATAATAATAATAATAATAATAATAATGATAATAATAATAATAATAATAATAATAATAATATGCTCTCTCATTCAATAATAATAAATTAGTGTTAGTAGTAGAAGGAAGCAATGAAATAACTATTTTCCTCGCACTTGTTCTGCAGCGAAACCATACATTGACACCTTGTGAATTAATGAAGAACAGCACTGAATATTTGACGAAAATTTTACAAGGTATCTGAACAGCATAATTGCTAATTGTTAATTCTAAAATTGTTTAGTATTGTCAAAAATATGTTCCTATATTTCTGAGGTTTCTACTAAGATTGGTATTGGCTACAACCTGATACGTATCGTAATGCAGCACAAGACTATGAAAATTTGATTTAAAACAAAATTTTAATAATCAATACAAATAAAAATCAGAAACTGAAGTAAAGTATAAATTAAGTTAGTATTGCGATAGTATTGTAGAGGATGTACAAAAGGGAAACACTTTAAATTTATTATGTGATGGGGAGAATTATAATTCAATGAGTAATATTTCTCTTTATTTTTTCAGCATATCTGGGAGAGAATTCCAAATATATTTCGTTTTCCCTTAACACATCAGTAAAGGATATCTTCACCTTAACTGTTAATGTGAAGAATAATAATTCACTAAGTAAATGGGAAATACTGTATACTGTTTATGAAAATAGCATTATTTGAAGAATAAATGACCTAAACGAACCATATGCATGAAAAAGAACAAGACTTTTTAATGAATGCATATTAATAAACAAAAAAAAGAATAGTTGTATTAATATAACAAACATCAAAGTTTAGTGAACATACATCACAGGGAGAGACATAATGTCAGCGAAATAAAGAAGAGTGATGTTAAAAGACCGTTCGCCCACACCGAAGCATACCTACCAAATAGCGAACAGCAAAAGCCGAATCTAAAAATCTAAGGAACGCCTATGAAAACCTTTTTCAAAGATTAAATATTGGCTACTGTACAATGGAAAGTAATCTTGGCTATCAAGGACATACTGAAATCGGTGCGGTTGTGATAATCTCCTGGATAAATCGCCAAGTCTCATTATCAACTGTAACAGCCATAAAGAAAGTTGGTTGCCAACTCAGAAGAACTCGTATGGAAACATGAAAATCGGAGGTAACATTGTGAAAAACTAGCATACGAGAAAATCATGTATATATATATATAGGGGGAAAAAATCTATTCATACAATCGGGAGCCAGAATATATGGATAAATGAGCTCTGAAAACAAAAGATACTTACTAAACAAAGAATTAGACATTTTCAAAAGATAGTTAAGTATTAACTTCTGAAAAGAAAATAAATCCTCCGTCACCAAAAAAAAAAAAAAAAAAACAATTTCACAAAAAAAATACAGAAAAAAGATTTGTTGCTGGGCTCGTATTAGAAGACGTACTAAATTTTTGAAGAGAAGTGAGAATAGTCGGTGGTTTGCTTTGGGCGAGAATACTACGACAAAGAAGACGCTTAAAGCCAATTAATGCCAAGCTTATCACAAATTATAAATGTATACTTGGAGAACAAACATCAATAGAATTAAACGAAAATGCTCATAAAAATATATAAATCACTGATGTTTAACAATGCTTAAACTTCACATTGTAATACAAGAAAGAAGAATACGAACATGATACAGTTTCATTATCATAAGGCTTTTGACAACTTTCCACGGTATTGTATTCTGGTATCATTTGTCATAAGCAAGATAGCACCAATAATAAGTATATGTATGAAGCAAGTTAAAAGTATAGGAAACAGTTGTTACAGATACAGACAAAAGAGCTAAATGTGAGCGCGAATCCAATCTCTTTCAACAGAGAAATATT
Source organism: Octopus bimaculoides (assembly GCF_046866305.1). Classification (NCBI taxonomy): domain Eukaryota; kingdom Metazoa; phylum Mollusca; class Cephalopoda; order Octopoda; family Octopodidae; genus Octopus; species Octopus bimaculoides. Next base: position 109,548,682 of record NC_142934.1, on the reverse strand, counting down.
TTAATATGACAGATTTTTTTCCAATACATTTTCTTCCTTTTGCCTGGCGCCGAATCGTTTAACTAACATGTTAAAACTAAACTGCATGTGAATTCAAATGCTATGCTGTTACAATCAATTATTTCCTGTATATGGATGACCATAAGCTGTATGCAGCAGATTATGAACAACTGGATACACTTTTAGATACGATGCATAAATTCAGAAAAGGAAATTGGCATGAAATTTGGTTTTGAAACGTGCCAAGACAAACTTGAAGAGAGGAAATTAAAGAGAGAAAAACAAATAAATAAAACCACTAAAATAACACTATATAAATATGCAGAGGATAGAGAACGAAACTAAGAGCAGTGTTACTTGCAATGTTTTAGGGGCCAATGAACTAGACAGAAAATATCGAACACAAATGAAAGAAACGTTTAAGAATTTGTAGAAGCATCAAAATAGAAACTAAAAGGAAAGAACTTTTACGTAGTCGGCTGATGTGCTAGAAATAGCTGTCCGATCTCACTTTAATCGCAGTGTCCTGTCCTAATATGAAAACAACGAATAACATTGTCAGACGTAGCCCGAAAAATAGGTCCACGCCATTTGAAGTACCTTTGTTCATTAATCATCTCAAAGCGTGTATGCTAATCTAGAACCTGCAGCTGTTGCTCTCAGAACAGTACATGTACTATGCTTGCGGTAAATTACATTCAGCTCTTATATAATCGGGAGTAGATATGGAGGCCCTCTCGGCGGTTTCACATTTGACTCAGTGAAACTCCAGACCATCATATACTGATTGGGAGCAAACACTCAGCTGGTAGACGTACATACACGGACACGTACACGTACACACGCACACACACATCTTTACCTTTTCGTTCACGTATTCTTTAAAGCTTTCTAGTTATTCTATCAGTATCTTTTGCCGAACCGCAAGATTACGTGCATGTTATGACCCCAACACCAGTTTTTCAAGCAGTGGTAGAGAACAAGCACAGGCACTAAGACACATCACACACACACACACACACACACACACACATACACACACACACACACACACACACATACACACACACACACACACACACACATATATATATATATATATATATATATATATATATATATATATATATACGAGCTTCTTTCAGATCACACACACACACACATTCTCTCTTCTCATCCAATTTATCTTTCTATACCACCTTTTTATTCTTCATCTCTCTCTCTCTCTCTCTCTCTCTCTCTCTCTATCTATCTCTCTCTCACTCTCTCACTCTCCCTCCTATCTCTTCTATCCCCTTCTTTATGTTTTTATTTCTGTCATCATTCTTTCTCGTATTAGTTTGCTTTCAACTCCCACTTAGTTTTTTTTTTCTTCTCTGCCCTACATAATTTGTTTTCACTTTCTCCCCTCCATTTTCTATACCTCATAACCATTCAGTTTCTTCTTTCAGCATTCCGTTTCGTGCTTCACTGCTGACCTATTCAGT
>NC_142934.1:109524695-109542195 GCF_046866305.1 Octopus bimaculoides | reverse complement strand
TTCTCTCACACTGTCTTCCACCGCATATATATATATTCGTTTATTCTTTTATTTCTTTCACTCATTTGACTGCAGCCATGCTGGAGCACCGCCTTTAGCCAAACAAATCGACCACAGGACTTATCCTTTGTAAGCTTAGTACTTTATTTCATCGGTCTCTATTGCTGAACCGCTAAGTTACGGGGACGTAGACAATCCAACATCGGTTGTCAGGCGATGGTGGTGAGCGGGACAAACACAGACACACAAGCGTATACACACATTCACACACACACACACACACATATATATATGTGACGGGCTTCTTTCGGTTTCCGTCTACGAAATTTGCTCAAAAGGATTTGGTTGGCCGACGCTATAGTAGAACTCACTTGACCAAGGTGCCTCGCAGTGGGACTAAACCCGGAACCATGTGGCTGGTGAACAAGCCACTTACCACACAGCCATTTGTTGAAGTAATGTTTCCTTGGTTCTTCTATCATATGTCTATATCTATCTAGCTATTCATCTAACTAGCCGTGTGTGTGTGTGTGTGTGTGTGTGTGTGTGTGTGTGTGCGTGTGCGTGTGTGTGTGTGTGTGTGTGTGTGTGTGTGTACATAGACGTAAGACACCCACTTCTGCGTACTAATACGTCTGATTTCCACACATACAGGGTTGACAATGCAAAGCGCTGTCGCAACAAGCTCCCCCACCTTGTTGCTTCTAGGTTTAGATAGATAGATAGATAGATGTGTATTATATATTAAAGTTTATCTCTACAGATTTTCCATCGAATTTAGAGCCAGCACTGCAAGTTATGACGTATCGTATATGAATATGTAAACAATGCGATTGAAGATAGAATACAGATGATCGGTGTATATTCATATCTCACGAGGTATTGACCTTTCTTCAGTACCACAACCAACCCATTTGCTATCCATGAATGCATTGCTTAAGTAGTAACTAAATTTAGCAATATAACAATATTACTTTAGTCAATTTTCATATTAAGCACACTCCTAGCAACTGATACGCCCTTATTAATTACTTCTAGGTACACAGAATTTCGTTTTGCAAACACAGTATACTACCAAGTATATTGAGGATTTATAAGTCCATATTGTGTGTCCCACTTTTGTGTTAACAGTACATTGCTTTGTGATTTAAGTTTATCACTACAGATTTTCAATAGAATTTACAGCCACCACTCAGTGATACGACCTCTCAAACACGAGTACGTGTACGTAAACTGCGATCGAAAAGAGAAAATCACTAGCATATATACACACACATACTCACACACACACACACACACACACACACACACACACACACACACACACACACACACCCACATATATATATATATATATACACATATATACAGGGTTGGCCAAACGTCACCTGATAGTAAATCAAAACCATTTAATTTCAAGATTTATTTATGTTTAACAGCTGAATGAATTTAATATTAATAAAAGCATCTAAATATGAAACATCATGAAAATTGTTCAAACTCAACTCCCTTTTGTGCAACACATTTTTCCATTCGAATCACTCACTACAGAATCATAAATAGTAGTATTTATGGAATTTTGTTTTAGTGACGCATGACTTTTGCCAACCCTGTATATAAACACACAAATGCTCTCAAACGCGCGATAAAATAAGCACCTGTAGATCACTGGGGTTAATGCAATAGACTAGTCCTACTCCCCACAAACTTTCAAGCTGTCTGTCTCTAGCAGAAATACTTATTATTGGTAGTTTTTAGTGACGGGTGACCTTGTTACTATTCTGCTCGTTAGACTTCACCTTCAACTTGATTCGATTTTCCATTCTTTTCTTCTTATCCTTTTGTCTTCTTCTTCTTCTTCTTCTTCTTCTTCTTCTTCTTCTTCTTCTTCTTCTTCTTCTTCTTCCTTGTCATCATCATCTTACTCTTTTCCACAGGTTTTTATCATACTGTTCAGTTCCATCTTCTTTTCCTTCGTATTATATTTTCATTCATATTTCCATTCTTATAGAGGAGATGAAATGAAATGAACTGAAAGAAACGCAGTTGTATTGGGTCTACACGAGAGAGTTCATACCTTCTGAATATCTGTTTGAGCACTTCGGTATTAAAGCGTATGCTAGCCAGGGTATTTTGGTTCAATTTACTACGCACTCAGTCTCTTGTCTCAACCACTATCTGTCTCTGTCTCTCTCTCTCGCTCGTCTCTCAATCTCTCTCTTTCTTTTCTTTCTATCACTCTTTCCTTCCATTCTCTCTCTCTCTTCCCAACACCCCCACAATCTCTATAACTCCACTCACACACTTTTCCCCCACAGTTCCCTCATATCTCTCTCTCACATACGCTTCTTTCTCTCTCAATGTCACCCTTCTCAACATGCTCTCTTTCCCACCACCCTCCGTCTCTTCGATCATACTCTTTCCACGTGCATTCCTGTCTCTCTTTTTCACCCATATATTTCTCTCTCTCCTCTCTTTCTTACCTGTTTTTCTCGCCTCTGCCTCTCACATCGCTCTTTCTCTCTTCTCTTTTTCACCTATATCGTTCTCTCTCGCTTCTTTCTTACCTGCTTTTCTCGCCTCTGCCTCTCGCATGGCTCTCTCTCTCTCTCTCTCTCTCTCTCTCTCTCTCTCTCTCTCGCTCTCTCTCTCTCTCTCTTCTTTTTCTATCACCTGTATCTTTCTTTCTGACCTCTCTTTCTTACCTATTTTTCGCGCCACTGCCTCGCGCACGTCTCTTTCTCTCTTCTCTTTCTGTCACCTATATCTTTCTTTCTCGTCTCTCATTCTTACCTGTTTCTCTCGCCTCTGCCTCTTGCATCGCTCTGTTTCCTCCCTCTTCTCTCTCTCACTCACTCAACCTCTGTCTTCCCGACACACTCCCTTCCCCAAACAATCACATACTCTTTCTCTTTCGCTTTCTCTCAATCCCATTCACACTTTCTTTGTTCTGCCTCCACCACCTACATGAAATAAGTTTGACCTTGTGACCGTGTAAACATTATTATTTTAATCTGAATCAAAATTGCTGACAAGCAGCATGAGGAAGCATGCAGTATACAAGTGACTAGCACTCGCTTGCATTGTTTAACCCCAAGGAAGCACTGAACGGAAAAAAAAAATCTCTAACTTCAAAAGTGTCGCAGCTACGACAATTCATTCTTAAAATCAAGCGTCATGGACTTATGTTAAAGTGTGACATCTGAGTAAATCAATGATGCTCATCGTATGCGAAATTTAGTCAATATGAAAGATGACACCATAGTTCGATACGTGCGGTTACCGTTAGTCGTAAATAATCTATTATCTAAGACCTTTTTTCTCGTCATATGATGAAAAGCATAGAAAACGTTGTGTTCTGTTTTTCTTTGCCCAGCAAATAAATAAGCAAATAGGTAAACGCATATTAAATTTCATATCGTAACTAGGATCAAATTATAGAAGACGACTGTCGCTTTTCCAGTGAGGTTATTGAAGACTATTTAGATGCCACTTATAACAGCGACTAGCGTTCCAGTTACTATTAAAGGATAGTTTTCTTGTTTTGCGTTCAAATCCAGTTAATGTCCTCTTCAGCATTTTATCTGTTACAGACCGATTAAAATGGGCAAAAGTCAAAATACTGCGAACAATTAAATTGGTAGTATTCGTTGCTGAAACATTATGATATGTCTATGCAAATTCTGAAGACCATTAAACGAAATTGCGAAAGAAGTAAAGGGATCATTTTAATGGACGTTTACTTCCCAAACAATTTATCAAACCATATTTTTGTCACAATTGATTTCTCACAAAATTGATATTGATTTGAAATATTGGAACGAGGTCTGAAACTTCGGGGGAAGAGATAAATCGATTATACTCAGTACTCCAGTACTCAACTGGTTCTCCTCCAATCGACCTCCCAAAAATGAAAGGTCAGGTCGACCTCGGCTAACTTGAACTTAGAACGTCAAGGAAGACGAAATGCTATTGACAATTTTGTTCGGCGTGCTAACGATTCTGACATTTCGGCACCGTCCACAAAATTAATGCTACGGTTCATCCACATCATTATCCCTACCACCACCATCGCCACTACCACCACCACTGCCATTCATCATCAGCAGTAGTTTCGTCATCATCACGATTATCATCATCGTCGTCGTTGTCAACGATGTAAACATCATTAGAGTCTTCATTGTCGAGTCTGTAGTGGTCGCCATCATAATTGCCTCCATCGCCTCGTCATCGTCGTCGTTGTCATCGTCGGTGTCATCATCGCCGTCGTCATTGTTGTCGGGGTGGTGGTGTTAGCGATCGTTTTTGTCGTCATCATCATCATCATAATCATCATCGTCATCATCGGCACCATCCGTCTTCTCCGTCATTACTTTCGTGATTCTTTTATTTTTAGCGTTGTTTGTTATTACTTTTTCCGTATTAATATTTATCGTTATATTCCCATTCTTTCTGGTTCTCTCCTTATTCATTTTCCTCCTGATTCTTCTTCTTCTTCTTCTTCTTCTTCTTCTTCTTCTTCTTCTTCTTCTTCTTCTTCTTCTTCTTCTTCTTCTTCTTCTTCTTCTTCTTCTTCTTCTTCTTCTTCTTCTTCTTCTTCTTCTTCTTCTTCAATGTTATTAGAATCTGTACACTATCCAGTCACTCAATGACGAAAACCACCAGCACCACAAAACTAAAAAGCCACCCACACACCCACAATCACCTCCACAGCCGAAATCACCACGACCCTGTCCATAACCACCCGATGAAAAAAAAGAAACACCACTACCACCACCACAATCACCGTCACCACTTCCACCAGCACAGTCATCATCATCATCATCATCATCAGCATCATAGTCATCAGGATCATCATCATCATTATATTTCACTAAAATGCCTAAAAGTGTGTATTTAAATCGTAATAATTCAGTAAGAGATATCATCTCCAATATCAAAGGCGGGGAAAATGCTGATGTCAGACGATAAACAAATAATTTTTTTTTTTATATTTTTCCTCCGTCTTTCTTTTATTTTTCCCGCCATTTTAACGACTGCAACATGTCTGCTGTGTATTTTCTTTCAGTTTACTTCGCTTCTTAGTTTTTCCTTTCTCTTACACGTCCATAATGAAGAATTGGCATTCAATGAATTAGACAGTAAATCAGGAAATGTGTTTGTTTTATGGGTGATGGCCCAATGTTGAATCACTCATTCACCGGCTGTATCTTTCTCTCTCTCACTCACTCTCTTTCTGTCTCTGTCTGTGTGTCTGTCTGTCTGTCTGTCTCTCTCTTTGTAAAGTACTAATCACATAAGTGATACAAAAATATGTGAATACATTCATATACACATTCACATATGCAAATACAGATGCATTCTTACATATACACTTATATATACATACATGGCTATAACTATAAATATACGTATATACAGACGGAGATTCACTCAGAGAAACACACATATATGGCGACCACTTTTGCTGACAATGTACGTGCCTATTTATATATCTATCATTTAGTAAGACTATCAATCATATGGCGTATATAAGTATTTATATATGTGTCTATATATGTCCAAGTAGTACGTCTCTCTCTATATATATTATCAATGTTGTTGCTTTTGTGTGTGCGTGTGTGTGTGTGTGTGTGTGTGTGTGTGTGTGTGTGTGACTGTGTGTGTCTGTGTGTGTGTCTGTGTGTTGGTATGATGTTTCCTTTTCTTGTTTTATTAATACATTACCATCCTGAAGTAATCAGCAAAAATACATGGTAATATGATGTACCAGAGCTAGGATCCATCTATGCATGCTTACATTCCTACATACATACATACATACATACATACATACATACATACATACATACATACATACATACATTACATACATACATTGCATACACAAACAAACACATACTTACTAATCTACCAACAAATATCAACATTTTTTTTCACAACAAACTTTTAAAAGTAAAATAGAAAATATGTTTCGAGAAAACACAGCGAACATTTTTGAATATAGATTGATCACCTTCAAACAAGAGTTAAAAGCTGTCAGTGACAAACTCCATCGTCAGAAAATAGTAACTGAAAAAAAAATTAATAAAGAGAAAGAAAGAATTACTAAGAAATTCGATTAGCAATCTACAGAACTATGAGTGGACAGCCAATAGAAAAAAGGCCAAAAAAACCCAAACATTGTGGCACTTTCCCGGGGGAAAAAAGAAGCAATCTAGAGAGGAAACACAGTGTATTTTGGTTAAAAGAAACAAAATATTTTTTCTTTGCACAACACTGAAAATAATAAAGTACGAATGCTGATATCCTTCGTACAGTAACAGAAGAAAATATCTGCATATAAAAAATATCAGGGAGAAACTTCATTGGAGGTTACCAGCAGAGAAATAAAATTTAAAAATCAAACTAAAATAAGTAGCATATAATTAATCAGTGATATCTCATCAAGTTCTGCTACAAAAACTCTTATTGTCTATATGTGTGCATGTGCATATTTATGTGTGTATGTTTGCGTGTGTTTGTGCGTATGTGTGTGTGTTTGAGTGTATGTGTGTGTGTGTGTTTTTGTGTGTGTTTAGGCGTGTGTAGCATTGATCAAAGTGGAGCACTCAAGATCACAAAACTATGGTTTCGGTTCCTGGACCAGAAGACTCCTTCTCTTCTTAAGCAAAACACTTTATTTCACGTCGCTCCAGCCAACTCCGCTGGCGAAAACAAGTAATCTAGCAACGGACAGGTGTCCCGTCCAGCTGAAGAATGCATATTCCACAAAAGCCGAAAAGCCGGCCTAATGATTCTATTTTCTTCAGTTACGTGTTTGAATACAGATGTATATTTGAATATATGTATGTATGCATGCTGCATTACTATTTACACAGTAAATACAGTTGAAAACAGATAGTAAGCATTAGTATTTACTGAACAACTCCAAATCTAAACAATTGTGTTAAAAAGTACGGCTCATTAAGCCGTCTTCCCATACCATATTAAATGACCAAACAACGTGTTTTCTATACTGTTACTCACATCGCTGGTTGTGTATTATTGATATTTCCGGATATTGCTTTTAAAACTCGTTAAATAGGAACTACGGAATCTTCCACACACAATTATGACATTTTTACTTTAGAAATCCTATTATACCACGTCCATGTTATTTACGAAATAACAAGAACTGAAGGGCCACCATGAAAAAAATTTATAGTTTAGAAGGAAGTTCTAAGAAGGTTTTTTCTTTGCTTTCTTTTCTACTGGTAACCAGGTAGACACATTCAGGAAGTTCTGTACACTTATTTTCTAAAACAGATCATTGGACGAAAGATTGTCTGTTTATCAGCAAAAAAATGAAGCATGGCAACAAATGTCTTTAGAGTGCGCATAAATATTGAGGAACTTAGTAATCTACTACCAACTGACTTTGTACTAGCTCTGACTATGAAAGCTAGAGCTTTATAATCGATGAGCATGGAATAACAACGAAATACCTTGGGAACGAAAGAGATGTGGAAGTATGTAAAACATCTAGGTATGATTATTGATGTAATAACTGGAATTTCCACCGAAGCTGTCTTCCAGATCATAAGACGTCATCCTAAAATTTAATCACGATGCAATCAACAAATGTTATTTATCAGAGAGTCCAAATGAAATGAAATTCATTACAACACTACTCGCAAAGATAAAATTATAAGCTGCAGCGATTTGGAAGTTATATTGAAAAATGAGTCAAACGTAAGTGCAACACACCAGAAGTAGTGATCATGAACAGGGTAAGAAAATGTGCAAGTAAAAGAAATCAATTGTCCAGCAAGTGTTTATATAATGATAAAGAAGGCATGTATATCATTAACAGAACTTGAATATAAATTTACCTGTAGATATTCCGGTATATGGTTACATAACTAAATTCATGAACACCAATCTCGAGATGGGTTTCAAAAACTAGAAATGACATCTAATTGAGACACAGCTAAATAGAACTTTCTACTTACGAGCCATTAATGGAACTTTTAAAAAAATGGAAACTTTCCAGGCCTTTAGCCTGAAATATGTACACATACATATGTATACACATATAATTATATATTTATACATACATAAATCAAAATATGCAGCTATACACTTACTCGACATTTAATTATATGCATTCATATAGAAACGTATGGAGAAACTTATATACACAGCTACCCTAATTTACATATAATTTCCAAAGAAAGAATCCGTTGGAAAACGGTTGATTCTGTTATAGAGTAAATTTTGTAAAATAAGACCATAGAGTTCTACATACATGCTTACAAACTAACTAATAAACAAACAAACATAGATAGATAGGTAGATTGATTGATAGATAGATAGATAGATAGATAGATAGATAGATAGATAGATAGATAGATAGATAGATAGATAGATAGATACACATATTTACATTCATGCATGCACGAATACATATATATATATATATATATATATATATATATATATATATATATATATATATATATATATATATATATATATATTTATATTTATATAAGGGCATTACTATATAATAACGCCTCACGCCATGAGGGACTCTAAGGTCAGACTACTATAAAAAAGCACATTTTTACCGAATGCGAGGAGAATTTTAATACATTACGAGAATATATTCAGTGCTGAATTTATTCTGAGTAAGATGCAATTCGAACTTCCCGCCACTTACATAGGGAAATAGCGATGAACAGTCGTCTATATACTATGCTGGATACATGGTGTTCGTTTGGTACGTTGATTCACAGTTTATTTCTATTTTTCTGGACCATATTATACTGACGAGTAGAAGTTGTATAATACTACAATAACAACGAAATCATGATCAATAATTTAGTTCGTTTTTTTGAGGGGTTGGCTTTGAGAGTTGCATTTCCTCGCATTCGGTAAAAATGTGCTTTTTATAGTAGCCTGACCTTAGAGTCCCTCATGGCGTGAGGCGTTATTATATAGTAATGCCCTTATATAAATATAAATATATATTTCGGGAATAAATGATGGATTTTTTTCCCTTATGAGGTTTTTTTCACGCTAGCTACTTGATAAATTCTTGTAAAAGAATTCGTCCTATTATTGAATTTATATATATATATATATATATATATATATATATATATATATATATATATATATATATATACATATAGATACACAGTCAGACAGGTCAACAATTACCAATGTCAGACTATTAAAACGATCCAAGAAATAACAGTGACATAAGCGATAACAAACGAAACATTACCACTTATAACGAGCAATGAATTTAACGACTCGACAAGCTGCAAGCAAGAAAAGAAAAGTCACTTCAAATCTCTCCTCCACCAATCTATCTAAAGATTCTAATCACTACTCATGTCTCTGCGCAAATTTATTCAATGAAAAGAACGTAAATTAATGATGGTTCTTAAACAATGGACTATAGTGTCCTCAACATTGTTGGCCATTAATTTGTTTATCCTTCAATTGTCTGAATCAATAGACTACGGCCATGCTGGGGCACCGCATTGAAGAATTTTCAGTCGAATGAACCGACACCATAGTAATTTTTGTTAAGCTTAGTACTTATTCTATCGGTCTTTTTTCCGAACCGTTAAATGACGGGGAGTTAAACACACCAACACCAGTTGTCAAGTGGTAGTGGAGGTACAAAGAAACCACAGAATTAGATCTGTATGTCTCTCTCTTCCCCCTTTCTCTCTCTCTCTCTCTCTCTAGATATATATACATATATATATATATATATATATATATATATATATATATATATATATATATATATATATATATATATATGTGTGTGTGCCATCAAACTCTTGATTGGACTATATCAGGTGCAGGAGAAGAGCCATGCAAGGAACGTGAAGAGAGCAAGGCATAAAGACAGAAAATCACGGTGGTGCTCCAGCATGACCACAGCCACTTGGCTGAAACCCATAAATAAATAAATAAATTTAAAAAAATATATATATATATATATTCATATTCGCCGGACATTGCATCATCTGATAATCATTTATACTGCAGTGTCCAAAATAATTTGGACAGAAGACATATGAATAGTACTGGAGGAGTATTTGTCGTCACAGACAAGATTTTGGAAGAGGGGCGTTGCAAGTCTACCAGAAAGATGGAAGAACATTGTAGAAAATGAAGGAGAATATATTTTAAATTATAAAAAAACTTCGTTTATTTTAATTTTGGAAAATAAAATATGTATTAAACATATATATATTGACCCAATATATATATATATATATATATATATATATATATATATATATATATATATATATATATATATATATATATATATATATATATATATATATATATATATATATATATACGACGGACTTCTGGCAGGTTCCATCTACCAAATCCACTCACATGGCTTTGGTCCGCCAAAGGCTAGATTAGAAGATACATGCCTAAGCTGACATGCAGTGGGACAGAACCTGGAAGCATGTGATTGAAAAGCAAGCTTCTTACCAAGCAGCCACGCCTGCGCCTCTCTGTCCACAACATGCAAATTTTTTACCTGTATACTCAATAACGGACTGGTTGTTTGTCTGCAGAAAAACACCTTATCAAATGAGTAGAAAAGTAAACGTGAGTGAATATATGGCGGCAAAGACAACTATTATAGAATCGGATGCTTACTGTGAGTGGAAAGAGTAATGTTGACACTTAAATTTATATGTTATAGACTAGAAACTAAAAAATAATTTCACAATTGAAGGCAAGATCGTGAAGTGGACAGGTTGCTTGTAAATAAACATCCTGCGTAGCAACAATGTACTCCATATTTGCTATTTGAAATTTGAAATTTGAAAAACAACTATAGCATTGCTAGGAAAAAGAGATTAGTGAAATAAGAGGCAGCTTTAAAACAAAATCCTTAGTTATGTTACGGAAGCGGTGTAGGAGAAAGAGGAGAATGGAGAGGTGAACCAGGTGAAAGTGGAAGAGGTGGAAGCACCGAAACAGACAGGTGGAAAATAAGTAAATTTGGTATCGGTAAAGCGATGAGATGGAAATGGAAAACATGTCGGTGATGATAATGAGGAGATAATGTGTGTGTGTGTGTGTGTGTGAGTGTGGGAGTGTTGGTGCGTAGGACGAAGAGATAATTATAATGATGTTCATGATGAGGAGGAGAATAATGAAAACAACGATCTGCTGCTCAACAAAATGAAAATTATTCGTGCATTTTCAATGATTTGTCTAGACAGACTGATAGCATGCCCTTTATATACACAACCACTCACGAACGTACGCATACGTGCTGAGACGTATGAACACACACACTCTAACACTATTATACTCATAACACAAGAATACACACTATCGGTTAAAACAGCACACGCACATACGCAGTTTCCAGCCTACTCTTACCTGTACACATTCACTCACATCAGAAAAAAAAATTAAAATGGCCAAATCATACAAAGACATATACAAGAAATCAAGAAAAATTTAAATAGAATTTAATCGAAACACTATAATTTTGTGTCTGGAAGAATTTGTGAATTATTGTTAAAGAGAAAAAGGAGGGAGGGTTTTGACAGGAAAAGAGTAATTGGAGAGGATGGAGAAGGGGAAATTTAAGTTAAAGAGAGAGAAATAGAAAGTGATTAATAGGATTTAAGAGTGAAATAAGACAAGAGAATGCGAGAGATAAAGAAATAACAAGAGACAGAGAAAGAAAGGGAGAGAGAGAGAGGGGTAGAGAGAGTGATTGGTGAAATTAGACCAGATAATGGGGGTAGGATGAGAGTGACAGACAGAGGGAAGAATTTTATCGAAAGTCAGAAGCATTTCACTGAATAACACAACTACAAGTCTTCTGCTTATAACACAAACGAAACCCTCATCATTTGCAACCACCGAAATTAATTCATTTCTACAATGACCAAGCTTACGCATGTGTGTGTGTGTGTGTGCGTGCGCGTGCGCGCGCGTTTTTGTGTATATGTGTGTGTGTGTGTGTTTGAGTATGTATGCGTGTGTGTGTGCGCGCACCTGTTTAAAAATATGTTAAAAAAATATTGATTATAGAAAACAAAACAAGATATACACATATCTTATGAAAGGAAGATTCTGTGTAAGCGTTTTCCGCTGCTTTCAACATAGGTCATACATGTCTTAAGCAACCATTCAGATACGGATAAGCAACTTCGTTATTTGAATTATCTTTTTCTATAGAATCTCGCGAAAATTAATCATTTTTAATTAAAGAAAATTTATTTCAAATGCTGTCACTGTATCAAAAAATTCATGATCATGTCAAGCGTATTTTTTGATATATTTTACAAATCTGTGAATAGACAAAGGCATATGCGACTATATCTTTACCTATTCATCTATCTATCAATCTATCTATCTATATATCTATCTATCTATCTATCTATCTATCTATCTATCTATCTATCTATCTGTATGTCTATATATCTGTCTGTCCACGAGTCTGTCTATACAACACACTCATACACACATACACACACACACACATGTACAAACGCTCCACATACACACATACATATACACACGCACACAAACACACACACGTTTAGCCTTGACTTTTGATATGAGTCTATTAAGTAAAGATCAATTAATTATATTTGTTTGCTCCACTCTTACAAATCTGCCATTTAGCCATCGTCTCTTTCAGTGAGGATTTTTATCCTCTCAGTTATTTTCATGCCAAGGAAACGGGATTTCGACCCAGCCTTACGTGTTCTGGGGCCTATGAAAGATAAGTCAAACAGTAAGTTTTATAGAGGAAATTAATTTTGTCGCCTTTAATGTTGAAGAAGAGATAACAGCAGTTCAGAAACTCAGTACTGTGTTTGACTTCCATTTTATCCGGCTCATAGTTAATGAGAGCATTCCAGTTTGTTTAATTTTCTTCCTTAATAATAGTTTAAACTATTATCTTGTGATGGAAATTTTGTCAGCACTGTTAGCACATTTTGTCAGTTTCGAAGAGGATGAAGACTTTCTCTAATTTTTTGGTATATTAATACTGTTCGAGAAAGGTGTAGAAGCAGTAAACTCTATTTCTGGAGACATTTAGCAAAAAGAATTATGTCCGACTTTAAATCTAACATCATCCTTTTCTCGATTTTGTAGTCAATAATATAAATTAGATTACAAGAAAGGAAACGTGAATACCCTGCTCCTCCACAACGTTTTGTTAGTCAGGCAGCTGACGTATTCACCATGTATTTAGTTTCAAAACAATAAGATTACGGAATCTTTCCAGAAACTTAATGAATATGAGAGCTGCATACATCACATCAAGCAAATTAGTTTCTATGTGGTACCGCCGCCTGTTCATATGTCAGTCAAATCGTCCTAAAGTCATCTCAAGTATATTCGGTCAAACCTGATCTGCTCTTAACCTATAAAAAATGGACATGTAACTCTGGAGATATGCTTTATAAGTTCAGATATTTCTTTATTGCCCAAAATGGACTAAACATAGAGGGGATAAACAAGGACAGACAAAGGGATTAAGTCGATTACATCGACCCCAGTGCGTAACTGGTACTTATTTAATCGACCCCGAAAGGTCGATTAAATAAGTACCGCTAAGCATTTCGCCCGGCGTGCTAGCGATTCTGCCAGCTCCCGCCATACCATAAGTTCAGATAGTCACAACGGGGAAGTCTATGTGATAGACCTGCCTGGCTTAGTATTAAATAAAGATACTCTCAACTGAGGCGGCTAACAGGCAGAATCATTTGCACGCCCGACAAAAACGCTTAGTAGCATCTCATCTGCCTTTCCGTTCTGGGTTCAAATTATGCCGAAGTCGACTGTCCCTTCCATTCTTCCATGGTCGATATAATAGGTACCAGTTGAAAACCGGGGCCGATAATCAGCTTACACACTTCTCCGAACTTACTGCCCATGCGCTATCGGTTTTCGAACTCACGACCTTATGAGTCTGAACAGAACACCCTAACCACTAAACCACGTGCCTTCACAGAAAGTCCCTAATAGATCTATATTAACAGCATCTTTGGCAATGTTTGATGTCATGTTTGCCTTACACTCCTACGTTTGAAACTCACACCGTCGAAGTTACTGCCGCTGATTCTATCTCCGCTATTTAAACATTATACATAATGACAAGTATACAAGTATCTTCTTTATTCCCGTATAATTATTTCGTTTCTCACAGTTTATTCCTTCTTCTGGTTATCCAATTACCTGAAAAAACACTTGAGATCGAAACGTCAGAGACCCACTTTCCTCATCTTAAACGTTAAACTAAGTAGATTCCCCTTATTCTCACTTTGTCTTCTGTGTTTCTTATTTCTTTATTGCCCACAAGGGCTTAAACATAGAGGGGACAAACAAGGACAAACAAAGGGATTAAGTCGATTACATCGACCCCAGTGCGTAACTGGTACGTAATTTATTCACCCCGAAAGGATGAAAGGCAAAATCGACCGCGGCGGAATTTGATCTCAGAACGTAAATTCAGACGAAATACCGCTAAGCAGTCGGCGTGCTAACGTTTCGTATTTCTTTATTGCCCACAAGGGGCTAAACATAGAGAGGACAAACAAGGACAGACAAAGGGATTAAGTCGATTACATCGACCCCAGTGCGTAACTGGTACTTTACTTTATCGCCACCGAAAGGATGAAAGGCAAAGTCGAGCTCGGCGGAATTCGAACTCTGAACGTAAAGACAGACGAAATAACACTAAGCATTTCGCCCGGCGTGCTAACGTTTCTGCCAGCTCGTCGTCTTTTGTGTTTCTGTCGTAAATTTTAGAGTTGTGTATTTGTATATGTGGTGGTGCTCTAGCATGAACACGGCCGCATGGCTGAAATGAGGCAACGAGTAAAAGAGTAAAGAGTGTGTCCGTATATATTATACATACATACATGCATACATACATACATACATACATACATACATACATACATACATACATACATACATACATACATACATACATACATATATATATATATATATATATATATATATATATATATATATATATATATATATATATATATATATATATATATATTATGTATGTATATATATATATATATATATATATATATATATATATATATATATATATATATATATATATATATATATATATATATATATATATATATATATATATATACATAAATACAGGGTATCAAGAGATACCACCACGCTGAAAAAATAGCAGTCAAATCCTGACTCCAAAACCACAATAAATGTCCGCAAGGCACGATTAGCGAAGACGAAGACCAAATAAACCAGTAAAAATAAGATAATTTCAAATCCTGGATTTCTGGCTTTGCATAAATGCTCTGCCTTCATCAGTGAAATATACTCAAGTACATAAATACAAACACATGTATATAAACAGTATACTTACATATACGGACGTATGCATACAGAAGTTGTTTAGGCGGGCTATTTAAGCTAGTCGTGTGCATAAGTGCATATTTATGTATGTATACGTCCGTATATGTAAGTATACTGTTTATATACATGTGTTTGTATTTATGTACTTGAGTATATTTCACTGATGAAGGCAGAGCATTTATGCAAAGCCAGAAATCCAGGATTTGAAATTATCTTATTTTTACTGGTTTATTTGGTCTTCGTCTTCGCTAATCGTGCCTTGCGGACATTTATTGTGGTTTTGGAGTCAGGATTTGACTGCTATTTTTTCAGCGTGGTGGTATCTCTTGATACCCTGTATTATAATTTTAAATAATTATTACCTTTGATGGTTTTTATTCCCATGCTGACCACTTGATAAGATCAATATTTTAAATACCGATCTTATCCTTATTTATATAAATATATATATACATATATATAAATAGATAGATAGATAGATAGATAGATTTTTAGATACATACATACATACACAGATATAGATATGTATGTGTCTGTGAATGTGTATATGTATATACGGTTGTATATGTAAGCGCTGCGAGTCAACCGAAGTGTCTTTAACATTATCCCATGATGCATTGTACACATTGTACACACTTGTATACACTCTACGCATGACTTTCAATGAATAGAATAATTAATATACAACTAAGTGCAAACATAACATTTTAAACAGCAAACCACGAAATTGCGTGATGTTTTCGACTTTTCTTCATGTTTATTCTTGTGTCTTTCTTCACGTCTTCCTCCTTTTCTTCCTTCCTCCTTTTCTTCCTTCCTTCTTTCTCTTCCTTCCTATCTTTCGTCTCCTATTGTTATAAACGTAGAGCCGCCTATTCTTCTTGCTTCTGCTCCTCTACTTTTCTTTCTCAGTCCTTTTGCCACCACCACCACCATCACCACCATCACTACAACCACCACCACCACCACCACCACCATCACAACAACCACCACCATCACCACTATCATCATCATCATTTTTTATTTGACTCAAGTTCGGTCTTATTCCCGGCAGGATTTATACAGGTAGCGGATTACTACCTGCAACCTTAGGTATTCACAAGCTTTCAATAGCTTTTTCAAGTGCTTAGAACCCTCCTGATAAACCTTCCTGTCCCTAAGAGGTAAACTTTCTGTATAAACTCTACAGGACATTCTATTTCAATCTTCTTTAGCCATTTTCGCCTAAAGTTCCCAATGCACCAATTATTACAGGCACACCTTTTACACTTTTCATTATTATTATTATTATTTATTATTATTATCATCATTATTATTGTTATTATTATTATTATTATTATTATTATTATTATTATTATTATTATTATTATTATTATTATTATTATTCAGTAGTTTTATTTTTATAACGTGCTTTCATTTCACTACCGAGCGCAGCTCTGTGTGCCTTGGGTATGTGCTTTGGTTTGTTGTGATGTTCTTATGGTTACTGCATTGAAAGTGTTTTGCGTAGGATGTGTGCAGTTATTATTACTACTACTACTACTACTATTATTATTATTATTATTATTATTATTATTATTATTATTATTATTATTATTATTATTATTCAGTAGTTTTATTTTTATAACGTGCTTTCACTTCACTACCGAGCGCAGCTCTGTGCGCCTTGGGTATGTGCTGTGGTTTGCTGCGGTGCTCTTATGTTTACTGTATTGAAAGTGTTTTGCGTAGGATGTGTGCAGTACCCAGTAGTGCAATTTTCTGTATGTTATATATATTTGTAAGTCCTGCTATTTTTGTTATGTATTTGTCTGAATATTTTTTTTATTATACCTAAGGCACCTACTATGATCGGAATTGTTTCTGTTTTTAGATTCCACATTCGAGTTATCTCTATTTCCAGGTCTTTGTATTTTGAAAGTTTTTCCATTTCTTTTAGAGAAACGTTGTCATCTGCTGGTATTGATACATCAATTAGAAAGCATTTTTTTTCTTCATGATCTTTGACAACTATATCTGGTCTATTTGCCTTAATTTCTCTATCTGTGTGTATTGGCATATCCCAGAGTATGGT
>NC_142934.1:109485863-109516695 GCF_046866305.1 Octopus bimaculoides | reverse complement strand
TATATATATATATATATATATATATATATATATATATATATATATATATATATAATATATATATATATATATATATATATATATATATATATATATATATATATATATATATATATATATATATATATATATATATATATATATATATATATATATATATATATATATATATATATATATATATATATATATATATATATATATATATATATATATATATATATATATATATATATATTTATATATATATATATATATTATATATATATATATATATATATATATATATATATATATATATATATATATATATATATATATATGCGAGTAAAAATAAATACAAAAAAAGGGTGGATTTTTTTGTATGATTGTGTATAGAGGAATATATTATTTTGCTTAAAAGAGTTCCAACACTGTCTGTTTTTTATGTTTTATTTATATTCCTGCAGAACTAATGTGCGGTATAGAATATGGAATATACAATATATAATATAACATACAATATATAATATAACATATAATATAAAATAAAATAAAATAAAAATGGATGGCACCATGAAATAAAGTATTGAATGTAGATGAAATATTGAGTGTTCAATATAAAGGATCAAATATATAAATATATAAATATAAATATATATATATAAAGGCGACTCGAGTTTCAGGGCTATTTCCCTTCGTCATGGCCGGTATGACAATCTTTAACAGACTGTAATCAGTTGGCTGGTTTTCTGTCTTTTATACCAATTCCTTTGGATGGCAGCAGTAGGTGTCTGGCTATTTTTAGAATTGATGTTAAATCTATTTTTAGACATGATGATATTTTAATTTCTTGTTTTGTGTGGGTTGTAGGGATAAGATTTTAAAACCCCAGTAGGTGTTTGGCTGTTCTTAGAAATGATGCCAAATCTATTTATAGAAATGATGATATCTGAGAGATTTTTTGTGTTTTGGTTACAGGGATAAGATTTTTAAACCCCAAGTAAGATGGATTTAATCATTGTTTGTTAAGAGTGGGTTTGAATTTCTTAATAAAGTCCTTTTCTTTGCATTTTCTTTCAATTTCATTCCGGTTGTAAAGTTTATGGAATGGAAATATAATAAAAGTTTGATGACCACATGTTGCTAGATGGTTACTCAGTGGTATTTGGCGGACTTCTGGGTTTTTAATCTGTTGTCGATGTACCCGTGAGCGTTCCGATAGTGCATTACCTGTCTGGCCAACGTACAATTCTTCACAATTAGGGCATTTGATGCAGTAGATTAGATTTCTACTTTTGCAGTTCATGTTCGCATTGGTGAATATTTTCCCTGTTTTTGTGTTCATATATGGGCCGGTATGGATTGATCGGCATGTGCCGCATCGGCTATCATTGCATTTGGATACAGTGAGTGTTTGATTTTTGTTGCTGAGGTCAAACCTTGCCTTTGTTAATAGTTTTTTCAAGTTTTTAGGTTGTCTCTTACTGAGAGTTATATTTTGATCTGTAATGATATTTCTCAAATCCTTACTTTGTGCAAGGATCGGTAAGTTCGCTTTGGCGATATTAAAGATGTTCTGGTGGCATGGATTTTGTGTCACTATAAATGGAATGATCTTTTCCTGTTTGTCTTTTCTTTGCGGTGTCCTCAGTTGTTGTATGGGTATTTTCGAAGCCCGCTGAATACCATTTTCTATGAGTCGTGATGGGTATTTTTGCTTCACCAGAAATTCTTTCAGTTCCATCAGGCGTTTATTTCTGGTCTCTATATCCTCTACAATAGTACATATTCTCCTGGCTAGGCAGTATGGTATGTTGCGTTTTGTATGGGGTGGATGGCACGATTTAAAGTTCAAGTATTGGTGTGTGTCTGTGTGTTTGTAATATATATCTGTGGTAATGGCGGTGTTCTTTTTAATTACCATTATATCTAGAAATGGTAATTTGCTACTGTTCATCTCCTTTGTGAATTGGATGGATGGGTGTAGGTTGTTCAGGAGGGTGTTAAATTCCTCCATAATGCTTTGAGGTTTGGTCCAGATTATGAAGCAATCGTCCAGGTATCTCTTCCATGCTTTTTCTATAAGCTTCCTAAATTCGGTGTTATATCTCTCCTCTATTTCCTGGTAGAGTTTTTGTTCCAAGTAACCCATCACCGAATTCGCATAAACAGGGGCAAACCTCGTCCCCATAGCCGTGCCTTTAATTTGGATATAGTTCTTACCATTGAAGAAGAACGTATTATTTTCCAGGATAAGTCTCACTGATTCTAGTATAAATGTCACCGTGTACCTGTTGGGAATTGCTTCTCTGTGTTTGTTTACCCAGTATTCAACCGCCTTTATTCCTAAATCATGTGGGATATTTGTGTATAGGCTTACTACATCGAAGCTCAGTAGGATTGAATTTGTTTCAGTGGTTTTGGGAAGATGGGATAAAAAGTCGATGTCATCCCGAATGAAACTGGGTATGTATTTACAAAGTGGCTTCAAAAGAATGTCGATGAAATTGCTTAGACGGTGAGTAGGGCATACTGGGCCAGCTATAATTGGTCTAAGTTTTAAATCTTTTGGATGTAGCACTTTTATGTATTCACTTCCTTGTTCCTTTACTCCCTGTTGAATATCTTCTGACTTGTGTATTTTGGGTAAGCCGTAAAAGTTACTGGGTTTTGGTTCGAAGTTGGTGATGTAGTCTCTTTCATTGTCAGTGAGTGAGTTGTAATGTTTAGAAACTAAGTGGTTGATCTTCTTCATGATGTGGTGGTCTATGTTCGAGGGTATTTCACAATAGAAGGTTGTGTCATTTAGTTGTTCCTCAACTAAATCCTTGTAGTATTCCACATCCATGATGACGATTGCACCCCCTTTATCTGCTTGTTTAATTATTATTGTTTCATCGTTTTGTATCCGTTTATATATATATATATATATATATGTTAAATCTCTGAACGAGGTGTTAACAGTAACTGCACGATAAAGTGAAGTATATTTGCCATTTAAATGTGGCTGACCCCTAAGGGTGGATGTTACTGTTGTTTTTAGCCCCAGGAGAACATCTCCTCCAGCTGGCTTATCGACACATATCTGTGTCCTGTCTATTTTTGCCAAGGGAAGTTATCCTTCCCATCTTGATCTGCAATACGTACGGACCCGAGTTTCAGGTTTATTTCCCTTCTACAGCGTACGATAATCGCCGACCTTCGATGAGAATGACAATCACTTGGCAATATATAAGTCTTTTTCCAGTGAAGTTACTCACTGGGGATTGTCATTCTCATCGAAGGTCGGCGATTATCGCACGCTGAAGAAGGGAAATAACCCTGAAACTCGGGTCCGTACGTATCGCAGATCAAGATGGAAAGGATAACTTCCCTTGGCAAAAATAGACAGGACACAGATATGTGTCGATAAGCCAGCTGGAGGAGATGTTCTCCTGGGGCTAAAATCAACAGTAACATCCACCCTTAGGGGTCAGCCACATTTAAATCGCAAATATACTTCACATTATCGTGCAGTTACTGTTAACACCTCGTTCAGAGATTTAACATTGCTTGTTTTCACTTTTTCGATATCAGTGAGTAACTTCGCTGGAAAAAGACTTATATATCGCCAAGGGATTGTCATTCTCATCGAAGGTCGGCGATTATCGTACGCTGAAGAAGGGAAATAACCCTGAAACTCGGGTCCGTACGTATCGCAGATCAAGATGGGAAGGATAACTTCCATTGGCAAAAATAGACAGGACACAGATATGTGTCGATAAGCCAGCTGGAGGAGATGTTCTCCTGGGGCTAAAAGCAACAGTAACATCCACCCTTAGGGGTCAGCCACATTTAAATGGCAAATATACTTCACTTTATCGTGCAGTTACTGTTAACACCTCGTTCAGAGATTTAACATTGCTTGTTTTCACTTTTTCGATATCAGTGAGTAACTTCACTGGAAACAGACTTATATATTGACAATGGATTGTCATTCTCATCGAAGGTCGGCGATTATCGTACGCTGAAGAAGGGAAATAACCCTGAAACTCGGGTCCGTACGTATCGCAGATCAAAATGAGAAGGATAACTTCCCTTGGCAAAAATAGACAGGCCACAGATATGTGTCGATAAGCCAGCTGGAGGAGATGTTCTCCTGGGGCTAAAAGCAACAGTAACATCCACCCTTAGGGGTCAGCCACATTTAAATGGCAAATATACTTCACTTTATATATATATATATATATATATATATATATATATATATAAAACAATGAAATCATTTGTATGTGTGTGTGTGTGCATAAGTATGTATAATACATATGCACACTTTCTAACTGTTTATGTATTTAAAAAGGTATCAAAAGCTGCTATTGTATTAAAGATGAAATGTAATGAATTTGAAATTGGAAGAAGTATTCTAAAGTGTTATATTTGCATTGAAATGTAAAGTTTTCTTTGTAACAAATTTGATTAACTATAAAAACAATAAAAATATAAAGACAACGATAAAATGAGAATCTAACTCTTTAGATAGAAAATGTTTTAGGTGCATCATACACACGAAAACACATACATCGATATGTATATATAGGTATATACATACATACACGCTCATAAATATATACATATATATATATATATATATATATGAATTTTTTTAATTAAATTTCTCCTAATTAATTTCGGCGTTTATTTATTTAAACAAAACTATATAAATCTAATCATTGAAATGTTGAAAAATATAAGTTATTTTGTGGAAATAATACAGTTAAAGATTTCTGTTGCAGACTATCGTAAAAGATTTGCAGGACATTGATGGAGAATCATACAAAGTTCATTGTTTATATTCTCTTTTGGATAAACACCAACGATATTACCGTGTCTGCTTGTCCTGCAGATCTAACGTGAATTCGTTCACTTTGGTAACCGGACTGTTTCATTTCTTTCTGCCTGAAAGCAAAAGAAGCTAGACTAGATGAATAAAGAAAGAAAACAATAAACAAAATCTAAGGAAATAGAAGACAAAACATAACAGTTTCTCTATACGAACAGCGTCAAGGGAAGAGTGTTTAGGGAAACATAATTTCCGTTTCTGACCTGAAGACAAAAAATATTACGTAAGAAAACGAATTTGAATTTATATGCGATTCAGATGAGAAATAAGGCTATTTAAATGCAATTGGAAACGGTACAATTATAAAATTGTGATGGTTGCTGCCATAAGTTGTTTGTCGCTAGATGCTAGATTAAAAATACATGGGATAATGTGTGTACGTACGTGTGTGTGCGTGTGTATGTGTGTACAAATATAAAACGATAAATACAATAGAGTTTGCTACATTAAAATTATGTATGAAATAAAGTGCTTTGCAATATGCTCTAAGTATATAAAATTTCAGCGACTGACGTATTACTTTACTGACGTATTACTTTACAAGAAAGTATTTTCTACTCTACACACAAGGCCCGACTTTTTGGGGGAGGGGCCTTGTCGATTAGATCGACCCCAGTACGCAACTAATACTTAAACTATCGATCCCAAAAGTATGAAAGGCAAAGTCCACCTCGGCGGAATTTGATTTCAGAATGTAAAGACAGACGAAAAACCATTAATATTTTACAAAAAATTGGCATGACAATGTGGTTAAGAAGCGCGCATTGAAGCCACGTGGTTTAGAGCTCCATCCGACTATGCGGCACATTTGACAATAAACTTCTATCATATCTCCGAGACAACTAATGTTATGTGAGTGCATTTGGTAGACACCGGGATCGATGTAATCGACTTAATCTCTTTGTCTGTCCTTGTTTGTCCTCTCTGTTTAGCCCCTTGTGGGCAATAAAGAAACAAGAACCTCTGTGGAAGCCCATCGTATGTGTGTGTGTGTGTGTTTGTTTTTTCTGTGTGTGTGTTTGTGTGTGTGTGTGTGTGCTTGTTTGCCTCAGTGTATGTACCCTCTCACCACACACACACCGCTTAACAACCGACCTTTGTTAATTTACGTTTCCGTAACGCAGTACTTCGGTAAGAAGAAACAAAAAAAAAATGAAAAAAAAACGATAGAATAATTACCAGACTTCAAAAAAATATACTGGAGTCAATTCTTGGAATTAATTCTTCATGGCGGTGCTCCATCTAGGCCGGATACCTATGACTGAAGCAAGCAAAAAGGGATGCAATAAAGAAAGCCAACAAAATAATATACTGGCCTCTAAAGCTGACTTCAATTTCATTTTCCAAGAAATTAAGATAGAATAATTAAGAAATATTCATCCAGATTGTAAAATAAATCAAATCTGTATTTTTTGTTACTTCATATTATCGATATTGACCAGGTACTAATTCAGTTTTATTTCATTTTAATTCATTATGTGCTAAAAAAATTAAATGAAAAGACAGACAAAACACCGCTTAGTATTTCGCTCGGCGTGCTAACGTTTCTCATTTCTTTACTGCCCACAAGGGGCTACAAACTGAGGAGACAAAGAAGGAAATACAAAAGAATTAAGTCGATTATATTAACACCAGTGCGTAACTGGTACTTATTTAATCGACCCCGCGGGGGATTTGAACTCAAAGCGTAGCGGCAAACGAAATACTGCTAAGCATTTCACCCGGCGTGCTAACGTTTTAGCCAGCTCATCGCCTTAAAACAGTAAAAAGATTGTTGAATGTAAAATTCTTAAATAAATGCATTTCTTTGCAAACCGCATGGTACTGAGTTCAGTCGTAATGGGTAGCCACGTGAGCAAGTGTCTTCTAAAACAGCTTCTAACCGACCAGTACCTTGCGAGTGGGTTTGGCAGACGGAAACAGAAAAAAGTCCGTCGTATATACATACATATATACATACATACATACATACATACATACATACATATATAAGGCGTATATTTGAGGGTGCCTTTGTGTCTGTGTTTGTCCCCCTCCACTAATATACAACGTGTTGGTGTGCTTACGTCCCCGTAAAAAAAATAAATAAATAAACTACCGAATAAGTACTTCGTTTAAAAAAAGAAAAACTACTGCTGTCAATTCAATTCAATAAAATCTTCGAAGGCGGTTCTCTAGGATGGCTGCAGTCGAATTACTGAACCCAAGTAAAAGATTATATATATATATATTCTTCTTTTTTTTGTATTTTTGTATTTGTTTCAGTCATTTGAATGCGGCCATGCCAGAGCATCACGTTTAGTCGAGCAAATTGACCCAAGGACTTATTCTTTGTAAGTTAGTACTTATAAAATCGACTCTTTTGCCAAACCGCTAAGTTAGGGTGGCGTAAACACACCAGCATCGGTTGTCAAGTGATGTTAGGGTGACAAACACTACACGAGCACTTGCTACGCTAAATATAGAAGTCAAAAATATTCTTGTCCCATAGAATAGTCACATAATTAATACAAGCATGATAAGAAAAACACCCTGGTGAACAATAATATCGTCTAACCTCTGCTAGGTCAGCAAAAGTAAAGCTAGTTAATTTGATACCATTATTTCGAATTTAGCGCCAAATATATATACGTATGTATGTATGTATGTTGGTATACATATATATATGTATGTATGTATGTATGTATGTATGAACTAAATATACATATATTTCAAAATAAAGCATTGTGCGAGCACGGATGGTAATACAAAAATGAATATTATATGACAAACAAACAGGAATTGCGGACTCATCTTCATTAGAAAAGAGCTGTTTCTGCTGTGAAATGCAGTACACTGAAACCTGAGTGCCTGTGCTTCTCATTATAGCTCCTTCAGAGCTGCTAAATTAGTGCACAAGCACCCAGCTCTGTGTTCACTACAACTCAGAGCAGAAACAACTCTAAGCAAAAGAAGTCTATGTCGGTTATTATTATTATTAATTCCTATTCTCTTCTCATATTTAATGTGGTATGTATGTATAATACGTGTATATATGAGCGTGTGCGTATGTGTGTAAGTGAGCGAGAGAGAGGAAGAGAGAGTGAGAGAGGGAGCATGTGTGTGAAGAAAGAAATCTCTTATTGTAGTCGAGTTATCGCAACTGCCATAAAAAATATAGCATTTTCTAAGTGTTGATTTTCTCACCAATTAGCATTAAAAACGTTTCAGTTTTTGTTATGCGGTATCTTGCATAATTCTTAGTTCAAAATAGTTATTGCTACTGTTATTTGGTCTTATATTATTCCACTCGCTTCCTGTACAATAACATGCATTGTCAACGTTTCCTAAGAAATCACATGTTTTTCTACTCCTACCAATAGCAAATTTTATAAAGACTTAATCTAAATTTCTTTAACGTATAGATGAATTTACAGCCAATTAAGTAAACTGCAATTCTAGCAGTGCATGCGCCTGCGTGTGTGTGCATATAATTCCATGTTTATAAATGCTATAAAAATACATAAATGTACACGAAAATTAATGCTTAAATATATATGTATACATGTATATAAATAGATATACGTGCCTGTCTACACACATGCGCATACGGAAATACACACGCACACACACCAGGCACACCTATATGCATTATATATGCATGATACATATATATAAACCTACATACATATATTCATTCAGATACACATACATTCAAACATGAATTTCGCCTTATTAAGGACGCTCTGATAATGCGCAGCAATGTTTTATACATACCCATGAATATTTGTGTGTGTGTGTTGTGTCTATTATATATACACAATACACATATATGTATTTGCGAATACGTTATAATCATTGTTATTATTATTATTATTATTATTATTATTATTATTACGTTCAGAGTTCAAATTCCGTCGAGGTCGATTTATGGCAGTTTTGTTTATGAGAGACCTGGATCTCGAGGTAAAGTCTATCTTCCGGGACCCTGGCGGTAATTTGGTGGTCCTGGATGCGATAGCGAATAGTAATAGCGAAACTGCTGTCTTTAGAGTAGTAGCCATCTATACTCCTACCGGAGCCAAACGGCCGCATTTCATTAGGCTTCTGGAAGCCTTTCTGGTTAAGTCTCACCCTTTACTGTAATTGGTGGACTGGAAGGGCGTATTAGGCGCATGCTAGGATCGTGTGAGAGTAGCTGATAAAAGTGAGGGGTGCAAAAGCCTCAAGTACCTGATCAGCCAGTTCCAACTGTCTGACAGGTACCGATGAGATTTCTCTAATGCGCCAGTGTGAACCTGAACCAACTGCATAATGTCATCTAGATCTTATATAGACAGCATTTTCACTCAGAAAATAGACAGTAATAGTGTAGGATGTCCACTTAAAACGGTCGCCTATTCATATCATAAATTTGTAATCTGTGCGGCCGGCCTATACAAGATTCGTACGTCGGGACCCGGTTACAGGAAGCTGAACATGTCTTCGGCATGTAAGGCTAATAAGAATCGGCTAAACAATTTAGTTAAGCAAAAGTTGACAGGAGTGGGGTCGTCAACATCAGGTGGTGGTGGTGGGGGGAGCTCTCAAAAATAGAGATTACAGTAATATCGATAGGGTTTAGCAAAGAAGTAGTGTTAGAAAAAAATAGAATCGGGGAGGAACTAGTAGATAAGTTTGACGAGGCATTTTGTAGTGGCATTGCAACCAACGTGTTAGCAGCGAGAATAGCATTAGACTATTTCTTCAATGCAAAACATGAAGTTTGCGTTGTCAGAGCTAAGGCGCGTGCTCTGAGAAACGAGGGGATGAAAGCTATTCGATAGGCCCACGTGACGGAGGCGCAACGTGGTAACAAAACCATAAGTCGGTCTTTGACGAACCGAGACGGACACAACGTGAGCGATTCGAAGCAGACGTGTGAGACCTTTCGTCAACAATTTGCTCAGTTGTTTGGGGGCAGCGTCGGGTCACAGACAGTAGCGGATTTCAGTCCCTACCTCGACGGCTTGCCGCGCCTCTCCACGGCCAATTTCCTGTGTTGCAAAAGGCAGATAGCTTCAGCTGAAATTCAGGATGCCCTTTTTCAGTTGCACGAGGCCCAACTCACCCAGTTTGGCTGGTCTGCCCTACGAGCTTTACGTGAATATACCAGACTTGTTACTCCGATATCTTCGAAGCGCTCTATTGCAACTGGCAGCAGAACGGAATTAATCGAATCCTTGGCATGAGGTTCCACTGCCTATGAAACATATCTATTCTGGCTTTCACATATACCGTTCCGTAAGTCTTACTTTTTTTCCAGCTGATCGTTCTTCGATGGAAAAAAAGAAACCGCTTTTGTTCCTGAAAGTTGATTCTTTTTATATTCACAACGGATTGCTCTGAGCTAACTTTCTTCCTACCTGGGTCTTATATTTATATAAGACTTTTTCACTTCCCAAGCGTTATACTAATACATCTGTTTATTGTCTACACCACCTGTCTTCACATTTTGCTTTTTTTTTGTGAATTCCTCCCTATATATATATATATATATATATATATATATATATATATATATATATATATATATATATATATATATATATATATATATAGGGGGTGGGATTCACAAAAAAAATCAAGACAGGTGGTTGTGTGTGTGTGTGTGTGTGTGTGTGTGTGTGTGTGTGATCACGTTTGTAATTACGACGCTACTGTATTTTTCAAATTGCTGTAGATGAAACTGGTGATTCTGATTATATTATTTGTCCCTTTACGTATAAAATAACGGATAATTCTATCGTTTAGACGACTAAGAATATTGCAGAATTTCCCAATAATTAATAGAAAATATGATTATAGTGTCTTGAAAGCAATGATTAATATTTCGTTCATTCTGAATCTACGTTAGACATACTAACCAATGATTAAACATATCGCTTCTTGTTGAACGTTAAAATATTGAATTATAATGTCTTGTAATTTACAACCTCCTACTCGACGCTTCTGTAATGGTTCTTGATATAATGATTTAATGTACGTATAGTAAGTTGACCTTAAGTAGTCCAGCATGGGATAAATTCTAGTGAATATTAAGAGGTAAAGAATCACATTAATGGATTAGAAGATTCGGTAGAGCTTTCGAAGTAATGCTTGTGATATTTAGCTACGATTTTGTAATTTGGAGTCGAAATGTATTGCGCAGGCGTGGCTGTGTAGGAGCAGGAGTAACCGTGTGGTAAATAGCTTAATTACTTACCACATGGTTCAGGGTTCAGTCTCACTGCGTGGCACCTTGGTCAAGTGTCTTCTAGTATATCCTCGGGCTGACCAAAGCCTTATGATTGGATTTGGTAGAAGAGAAACGGAAAGAAACCTGTCGTATTTATACATATGTATATGTTTGTGTGTCTGTGTTTTTCCTCTACCATCGCTTGACAACCGATGTTGGTTTCTTTACGTCCCCGATAGAATAAATACAAGATTTACTAAGAATAAGTCCTGTCGTCGATTAGTTCGACTAAAGGTGGTGCCCTAGCACGGCAACAATTAGATAAGTGAAACAAATAAAAGAATAAAAAATAAAAGAATATATATGTATATATATATATATATATATATATATATATATATATATATATATATATATATATATATATATATATATATATTATTATTATTATTATTATTTATATATAGAGGGTGATAAATTGAATATTAATTTAATTTAAAACCAATTGGCCTAGCATAGAAAAAAATCTGAAAATTCAGAAAAATTGTGTTACTTGTGTATAAGAAGGGTGACCACTAAGTGGACATACAGTATGCTAGAAAGAGGTGATCAACGACCCAACCACAAAGAAAAATAATGTTCTCCAGAAAAAAAAAAATTCGCAAAACATCAGAACAAGACAAAATGAGAAATATACAGAATAAAGAATTAATTGTGTACCGGTTTCGAACATTAACGTTTTACTTGCGTAACAACATCCGTGTTCTCATCAGCACAATCGTTCTAGAATCAATATAATTTGCAGAACTATACACGAATTTACGGCGTATACACATACGCCATAGAAACCGGTAAACCGGGCCCATGAGCCTGATTTATGCCTTAAAAGGGGCGCATAAATTGAAAAAATATATCATAGAAGTCGCCTAACAAATATCCCTTTTAATGTTTTTTTTTTCGTCTTCTAGTATTTATAGAAAAAAGGTTAAAACATATATGACCAAAGATTATTAGAAATGACATTCTCGTCTATTTTAGAGGTATTTGAATGATATAAACCTATGCGACCCTCGTTGTTTAAGATGGTGGAATTCTAATTTGACAAAGCTCTTATTTCAACTTCTAGAATGTTGAATGATTAAGTGATGAAACACAAATGTTTGCTTGTGACTGAACTGTCACACTTCATTACAAATGTGGATAAAACTCTTGAAAATATTTAAACATTGTAAAGCGACAAGCTTGGCAGGATCGTTAGCATTATTTCGTCCGTCTTTACGTTGTGAGTTCAAATTCCGTTGAAATTGACTTTACCTTTCAGGGTGTATACAAGAAGCTCCAGTTGAACGCTGGTGTCGATATAATCGACTTTACCCCTCCGCTCAACTTACTGGCCCTGTGCCAAAGTTTCAAGCCAATGTTGAAACATATAAGCAAAATTTGCCTTAATCATTAACGTGGTTTGTTATTTGGCTTAATCATTAATGTGGCCAGCTAGTATGAGATAGATACAACGGTTTTCTGCTGTATAATGACTTCATCACTTCTTTTAGACTGAGGAATGACAGTATGGACATAATGTCTGATAAAACGCCTTGCAGTATTTGATAGCTTCCTTTAAGTTCTGAGCTTAAATTCAACAAACGTTGACTTTCGTTTTCATCCATGTGCGTTACATGTCATGAGAGGTAGTTGAATATTTGTGTCCATAAAATCCAATTCGGAACAATGCTGTAGAATTTGAGGCTTGAGGGTATGTCAGAAATCTAATTTAAATAACAAAGGTCATTGAAATACAATAGGTCTATAGCTTAATTATGGCTACAGGCATGGCTGTATACTTAAGAACGTTGCTTCATAACCTCGTGGTTTCTGTTCAGCTCCCACTGTGCGGCAATTTGGGCTACTGTGTTCTATCGTAGCCTCGGCTAAACCGAAGCTGCGTCAGTAAAACATGCCGGAGGATGGCATTCTTCTTTTGCGTGACAGCCACAATCCCTCAACTCTTTTTCAATCATTTGGATATTTCTGGCGTGGATATTAACCCTTTCTTTCTTCATTTCCTTTCTTATTTTCTTCTTCCTTCCTTTCTGTTTTGTTTGTTCTTAATGGTTTAGCACAGCGATTAAATGTCTAAACCACATAATATCATGCATGTCCCATCATACCGTCATCAGAACTTAATTGTTACTTTAATCCGTAAATATCAATAAAATTAGCAGCAGTGGTAATTCGAGGATAGCAGCTCAATATGGGATTGCCATACTGACTCTTCGAAAACTGATAAAAGACAAGAGGAAGGCGTTGAGCTGACAGAATCCTTAACCCGTTGTAAAAATTATTAGCAGAATTTTTTCTGATTTTACGTTATCAATCCGAATGCCACATTTTGGTGGGGTTGGTTGTTCGATAAATAATTACTAATTGAACATTGGGATCGATATAATCGATCATCATCCTCCTCCAAATTTTTCAGGCCTTGTGCTTATAGGACAAATGACACTTGGAGCATTGAATTGGCCGAGTCGGTAGAGTAGCTGCAAATGTAATACGGTGTTTAGTCAAGTTCCTTTACACTATGATTTCGAATCCTGTTGAGGAAGAATGTACACTAAGCCCATTCCTAGGTGATTAAATATAATACCACCGTCGACTCATTCGACTGTTCAACTAACCAAATGTATTTTGCCTTGCTTTTCTTAGTTAGAAATTGCTATTTATATAAATGTAATTTAAATAAAAGATTGCTTCATACAACTTTGCCATTTTCAGAAAATGAAAAGAAAAACTTTCTTTTTTGGTAAGTGAAATATTCGAGTGGCATGGAAAATGTATTGTTTCTTTCTTCTGTTATTTTTTTCTTTTCCTTACAGTTATTTTTATATCTTTTATCTTCATTTATTTATTTGTGTCTTGAGAAAATTCACGTCAAAATGATTATTCAATTAAATGAAATATACAGAATAAATGTAATTATAATAATATACCCATGTCGTCTGTCAGGGCGAAGGCTTCAATCATTGTTGCTTCGATTTTTTTTTATGTAAATTCAATTTGAAATTCAGAATTCTGTTTTGTTTTTGTTCCTTTTGTTTTTTTTATTTTTAGTGAATTTCATTTTCAGTTTTTAAATTTTCACTTTCGTTCTGATTTCCCTCTGGATTTGAACATTTTCAATCGTAGATTAGAAAAAAATGTTAATATTTTGGAAATATTAATTCCTAAAATCGACAGACAGAAGACCACACAATTTTATGTCGGACTAATGTTTATCACATCAACCTCAGTTGCTAACTGGTATTCTATCGTTCTCGATCCACGTAAGACTGAAAGCAGAAACATATACATGTGTAATACTATATATTGAAAGTATAAAATCCGAGAAAATGTACCGATTCTCTGCATTGTCAAGAAATAAATACAAATGATTTCGAAGTAGAATAAGCCACTTCGATAGATGAGTGACGTTTCAGGAAGGGATGCGTTTTACGAAGTGTTCTCACTGAAATATATGATTTCTCATCTTCCTCACTATAAAATGACTCTCAGTTTTTAAAAGTTACGTGTAAATTTTGTGAATTGGCTGTCTGCAAATTGAGTTCAAATTCTGCCAAGGAGAAATTTGTCTTTTGTCCATTATGGGTGAAAGAATAACTGGGACTTACTCTTCTCCTTCTTTAACTATTTCTCTGTCTGTCTCCTCGACAGACAGATCGGTAAAAGTCCTTAGAGTGTAAGATTGCTTTGTGAAAATTGTTCCCGCTGTTTGTGATTTGAATTCGAATTCCGCTGAAATGAAATCTACCTTTTCTATATCCGGCTCGATAAATAACTGGGGTTGATTGTTCTATTTCCTTAACACTTTCTTCCTGTCCATCACTTACACTACTTAGACAGAAAGCGACTGTGGTCAGATCTGAAGGACGGCTTCCTCTCATCCAAGTGCCCAGAAAAGCTGTATGTCAGGACGGCGTCCTTCTGACACCATCCTGAAGCAGTGAAGGTTTTGTGACACTCTGAGACAATTTTGTTTTCGTAGGTTTCAAATTTTAACACAAGGCCAGCAAGATTAGGGGAGGGAAGAAGGCGATTACATCGACCCCGAGAGGATGAAAGGCAAAGTCGACCTCGGTGGCATTTGAATTTAGAACAAAAGAGGGACGAAATGTCGCTAAGCATTTTACCCGACAGACTAGCGATTCTGCCGGGTCACCACCTTATTTTGTTATAACATAGCAAACAGTTACTGTAAATGGTGCCTTTTCCAGTGCACACACCGACTAATGATAGAATGATAATTTCGTGCACTCATTAATATGCGGTGCTCCTAGACTGACTAATTATTTGGCAAAATATTTTCTGCTACTACTACAAACTGGTAGAGATATGTCGGTTGCACTCTGGCTTATTATAAACCAAAATAAGTACAAGTTTCAATTGCCTAAAATATAATCCTAGCGGTGAGATATGGCGGTAATACTAGTAACACGAGTACAAAAAGTAAAAGATTTTAGCAGAACTTATATGCGATTTTCAAAACCAATAAAAAAAAAATAGAACATCGAACCTAGATCTGTATTTTAATGACAGAAAAAAAATCTCATTGTTGTAATTTTAATTAATCATTAAAAGAAAGCGAAATTGTTTTGTGGAAAGAATATATTCATGTAAAAAATAAAGCATGCAGTCTATTACGATTGTAATTATGGATATGATATTTTTTTTATTAGATAAACCTTTATTAAATTTTATGGAAAGGCTCGTTATCTCGCACTAGTCAGAATATTCTAAATTGAATCCATTTTGAAAGGCAGCGCCGAAATCATAGGGTAACCGTTAATTAATCAACGATAGACTGATCGCATTCTCGAAGCCCGGACCTGTACAAGATATGTTACTACTACTGTCGGTGGTTTGTGGCCGCGTAATCCACAATAATCTAGACATTTAATGAAAGGTGTACCAGTTCTCATAATCCTGTTTATTTTGAGCTTTACATAGCTCATCTGAGACAACCTTCACTAATTCGTCCTTTCCTTCCTCTTTGAATACCGTTGGGTGTTATTCAATTAAAATTACGCAACAATTTCCAACAGCTTTAACAACCGTCAAAGATTTAATTCTTCATTAATTATACTCATGTCTACACCCATAATAGGAGGTTAAGCATTGTTTCTAAAAGCAAAAGACAACTCCTCAATATACTGTTAGGTCTTTTTATGTTTAGATTGATGGATTTACTCTGTCACCGAACTCTAAACTTTTTGAATGATATTTTCTAACATAAAACTTAGTAGGAAATTATTTCTCTCAGCCATGATTTGCTTCTTTAATTCATCTTTATGTCTGAAATCAGCTTATACGCATCAGTATACATACATAAATACATACATACATACATACGTACATACACACGTAGACACATACGTATATATAAACACATATACATGCATACACACGTACTGATATATATATAAATATATACATGTAGGCGCAGGTGTGTCTTCCCAAACACATGGTTCCGGGTTCAGTCCCACACTGTGTGGCATCTGGGACATGTGTCTTCTCTTATAGCCTCGGGATGGCCAAAGCCTTGTGAGTGGATTTGGTATATGGAAAGTGAAAGAAGCCCGCCATATATATATATATATGTGTGTGTGTGTGTGTGTGTGTGTGTGTGTGTGTGTGTGTGTGTGTGTGTGTGTGTGTGGGTGTGTTTGTGTCTGTCTGTTGCCCTCCATCACTGCTTGAAAACTGGTGTTGGTGTGCTTACGTCCACGTAGCTTAACTGTTCGGCAAAGATTCCGATAGAATCAAGGCTTAAAACAAGGCTAAAAAAATAGAAACAAGGGTTTAAAAAATATACGTCCTCGGGTCGATTTGTTTGGCTAAAACCCTTCCTGGCGGTGCTGCAGCATGGCCCCAGTCAAATAACTGAAACAAGTAGAAAAATAAAAGAAAGAAGAATATATAGATAGATAGATAGATAGATAGATAGATAGATAGATAGATATTGATTCTTACAGATATGTTGCACATAGACATTTTGAACATACTCAATTGAAAGAAAACGACAGTAGAGAAAACTAGTGTCAGATGACAGCAAAGAACTTTACCGAAAGACAAGAACTATACATGGATGTTTTAAAGAGAAATAATTATACGACATAAACTATTATGTAATTTTGAACACTGCCATATTGACTGATGTGACTGCAATTTACATATTGTGATATGAGAAACCAGTTCTTAATATCATCACACACCATATCATATGGATTATTTGATTTTATATGAGAATTATAAAATAATTTATTAATTTCATACGGTCTATATTATGTTAGAGAATATTTCTCGTCCATTTATTGGGAACATTACACTAATTAAATGTCTAAATGTCTGAGGTGAGTTACTGCTAATAAGATTATAATTTTCGAACTATTAATCGAATATTTAGAGATCAAACATTTTTACACACATCATATGGACATCGACACTTACGTTTCGATCTGTTAGATTTTCGATCGTGATCACGTGTATTTTTGCTGGTTATTTATTATAGACACGAGTGTTACTCTACATTCTTTTTTTTTTAACTGAGTTCCAGCTTCGAATCTTAGTCGGATAATGCGTAATAAGCATCGCAACTACGATGTTTTAGGATTCATTCCGATGTGAGCGGGAAGCAGGTTGAGTCTCAAACCGTAGCTTTATGTAGACCAGTAAATTATGAGTAGCTCTCCCAGACCTCTCATTTTGTCAAACACACACTTTTTAGCACGTACCCGGCTAAGAAAGTACTCGGCTGCTTGAAAAAGAAAACACACGAAGATTAGTTAATTAATAGTTTATTCAGCAACTTTCCCTCTCACTTACACACACTTACTGCAGTGATCCTTCAATTTTTCTAAGCCGTGTAAAAGGATTCGGAAGGTTAAGCCTCCGACCAGGCCTTTCGCGACACCCTGAAAGCGAGTACCTTTTCAGCACTCCATCGTATACATACATATATATAGGGAGAATTCACAAAAAAAAAAAAAACAAGACAAAGGACAAAGACAGGTAGTGTAGACAACAAACAGATGTATTAGTTTAACGCTTGGGAAGGGAAAAAAGTCTTTAACGTTTCGAGCCTAGGCTCTTCCACAGAAAGAATCACAGAAAAGAACAAGGATAGAAAATAAAGAATGTATAGTGGCTAGAGTTCTATCCACAAATGTAAAAGTTCCTTCATTCACCAAATGGTGTCACATATCAGTGGGAAATCTTAGGGTGGGGGGCTTACGGCGGCACCCCAGCATGGCCGAGCTGAAGCTAGTAAAGAATATAATTTACTTTAGGTGAGCCACCGTATAGCGCTACCAGTCATAGTGCAGTGACTGAAAAAGCATAAGAGAAATAATCTGTCTGTAGCCGACGAGGAAATAACTACTCTGAAATGGTAGTCTCACAATCCAGGTAGACGGCGCTGCGAGGTGATCTAGGTGTATACATACCATTTGTCAACAAGCAACAAATATTCTATGTAACAAAATGCAGTGAGTAGCTTGTTTCCCAGTTCGAAAGTGCATCAAACATATTTCGAGCATTGCAATATATACATATATAAAAGCTTTAGATTTAGATTCAAAAATTGAATATGGTACTGATGTTTAGGCACCAGAATATAGTATGGTATGGTATTATATAAAAACCATTCCAAAAACTAGGTGATCAAAAAATCAAAATAAGCAACACGGATTTTAAAGATGGTTGCAGTACGCACGTTTCATGCTACTCCATTTATTTAAGTAATGCGAGCATTACTTAAATAAATGGAGTAGCATGAAACGTGCGTACTGCAACCATCTTTAAAATCCGTGTTGCTTATTTTGATTTTTTATACACACACACACACACACGCGCACACACACACACACACACACACACACACACACACACACACACACACACATATATATATATATATGTGTGTGTGTATATATATATATGTGTGTGTGTGTGTGTGTGTGTGTGTGTGTGTGTGTGTGTGTGTGTGTGTGTGTGTGTGTGTGTATGCGTATATCTATCTATCAATTATTTCGCCAATACACTCACACATACCCACATACATACATACAAACATACATACACATATGCACACCTACACACATGCAGATACACACACATGCGTATATATATATGTATAATTGAATAAAATGGAGTCAAGAAGAAGGAGTACGGTTAGACAGCTATTTAATAAACACTACACATATTTTGACACAACATAGATCCACATGTACAGAGAGTTTAAATTAAGCAGAGGTTTACCTTTATAATGAGATTCAGTTGTATCTCCTCGCGTGATATATAACTCCTGTCCCCGTTAGTAAACATTTGACTTCAATGCTAACACATCCAAATGGCTTGTATGAATCTAGTAGACGCTGGCAATTCCATTCCTCTCGCTGTCAACGTGCCTCTGTACACTCGACATGAGCGGCATTGGATACATTGGCTGTCCACTTTGTTTCACACGTGAGGCTGCACATGCTAAATTTTATTTGTGCGTCTGCCTGACAACAGATGTTGGTGTATTTACGTCCCCATAACTTAGCGGTTGGGCAAAGGAGCCGATAGAATAAATACTGTTAGACTAAAGGCGGTCCTCCAGCATAGTTAAGAGATGAGAAATTATGGTCATTATTTACATTTGATGAATATTTGTCCTCATCATGCTTCTTGTTAACACAACGTTTCGGCTGATATCCCCTCCAGCCTTCATCAGGTGTCTTGAGGATATTTCGAACCTGGGTTCTAATTCCTAAGGTATTTTTCGATGTTATTATTATTATTATTATTATTATTCATGTCACTGTTTGGAACCGAACTCGGAATCTTGGGGTTAGTAGCTCGCGCTCTTAACCACTATGCCGTGGGCAATTATGGAGTGAATTTTAGGGTTTATAAATCTCATATTTTCCTATTATTCCTTAATACCGGTCCCCATTTGCAACTCATATCTGCACTCAGTCTGGTTTGGAGATTGTTGTGACCTAGCATATGTGCTGCTTCTTTTAGTTTTCGTATTTTCCTGTGGTGCCCTCTGTCTATTATTTTAACTTCATCCCACAGTGTTTGAGGTTTCCATTTTTCTATACATGATCAGCTATACCAGATTTATAAATATCTCCTCGTGTTACAGCTTTGCGATGTTCGTCTACACTTATTTTTCGGAGGCAGCATGTTTCTCCTTTGTATAACCTACCACAGCTAAATGGAATGGAGTACACGCAGTCTTTGGTCATATTCTCTTCTATTGGTGTTTGTACGCGAAGGAGGTATTTGCCAACTGTTGTACCACTCTTCTATACTGTCTTGATGTCATATGGGCCGCATATCTTTTGTATCTTTTCGGAGAGGCTTTTTCACATAGAGTAGACAGACTGTGGACAGTTTATTGGTTTCATCCCCTCTTTTCTTCATAATCCAGAGTCTGTTTTCCCTAATGTGTATCAGTTTGCACAAGTGCTTTGTATTCTAGTCATGGGCGACCAAAGGTTTGTGAGTGGATTTGGCTGACAGAAATGAAAAACAGCTCGTCATCTATAGTTACATCTATGTGTGTGTGTGTGTTTGTGCTTTTGTGTTTTCTCCCATCCTGACCACCGCTTGACAACCGGTTTTCAAGTGTTTACGTCCTCGTAACTTAGCGGTGGGGCAAAACAGGGCTAGAAAACAAGTAACAGGTTTTAAATGATGTAATAAGTAGTGAGGTCGATTCATTCCACTAAAAATTCTTCAAGGATAAAAAGATAGATGGACATACATAATACATACACGCATGCATATATATACGTGTGTGTGTGTGTGTGTCAAAGTTAATTAGAGATACATTAACCTCTTAAAGGGATGATTACATCCAAGAAAGCACTGGATCTATACCTGACATCTTTGGAAAAGATAGATAGATAGATAGATGCACACTCACGCACGTACACCCATATATATATATATATATATATATATATATATATATATATATAAACAAATGGTAAATGAGTATATGCATATATACGTACAGGTATGTGCATACCGACATCCACCTGTATGTATAGGTGCATATCTGGGTACAGGATATTGCAAACAAACGTAGACGAGAACACACGAGCCACATAGAGAACATTCTCCTTCATCAGCCACCCACGTTTTAACACCGGCGTTTCGACGAGCTTGGGCAGGACGCATCGCTAAAACGGCTCGTCCCATGGATCGCAGATTAAAATTGTATACGCAAATGAAATCTAGCCATGGAGGAATGTAGTGGCGGACAAAAAACAAGACAGGAAAACAAACAGAAAAGGCTTTACGGCCAGACGAGAAAAATTATATGTGTATGAACGCGATGAGGCACGGACCAGAGAGGGACAAAGTGGTGCGTGCGTTGCTTGGCGAAAGCCAAGGAAGGAAAGGATTATTGACCGGAAGCATGTGACCATGCCGGTGTAAAGGGAAGAGAGAGAGTGGTAGAGGGAGAAACAGAG
The DNA here is from genome assembly GCF_046866305.1 of Octopus bimaculoides. Taxonomy (NCBI): domain Eukaryota; kingdom Metazoa; phylum Mollusca; class Cephalopoda; order Octopoda; family Octopodidae; genus Octopus; species Octopus bimaculoides. The sequence continues at coordinate 109,495,115 of NC_142934.1, read as the reverse complement.
GGAGGAAGTAGAAGAATAGGTGAGCAACGAGAGGAAAAGAGAAAGAGAGGAAATACGAGGGGGAAAAAGATATACGTAGTAGTAACAGAGGAAGAACGAGAGGGGTAAAGCGAGATACGTAGTAGTACAGAGGAAGAACGAGGGGGGGGGGAGGAAAGAGAAAGAGATAGAGTAGCGTCGGAGGATATGAGTTTACGAATGCTTTAACCACAGTTCTGTCTCAAAAGACAATACCTGCGGCAAATAGACAACAAAACGGCAAAACAAAACAACGAACAAAGACAACGCGACGAAAGCTACAATAATTTCCATGTTGATGTTTTGTTAGCTTTCAAATTGCTATTGTTGCTTCTGTTTGGAAACTATATAAATTTTAATCAAATATTCTTATCAATTTTTATTTTTAAATATATGCTATAATTTCAGAGAGTCTCTGATAGGTGTATCGGTTTTTGTCTTTGATGATATTCTCGGTGTTTTTAGCTGTTATTTTCCTAGGATTTTTATTTGTTCTAAATTTAAAAATTGCTATCCTAGTTATCACTTCTTATTCTAATTAGATTATCTGCTGTGGCTGTTATGCTGTTTTTGTACTTTTTTCTAAAGTTGTTTTGTTTAGCTGTGTATACATATATATAGACACACAGGAACACACATACATAACTAGAGATAGACAGATCGACAGATAGATAAATATATAGACAGAGATGTGGAGATATATAGAAAGGTTGATATACGAACATATATATACATATATATATATATATATATATATATATATAGAGAGAGAGAGAGAGAGAGACAGAGAGAAAGAGGGAGAGGGAGAAAGAGAGAGAGATGCATGTATATATATATATATATATATATATATATATATATATAAATGCATACACACACACAAGTATACACACACACACACAGACATACACACGCACACACATATATGAATTTTTGTCTTCGGTTTCAAGTATACATATTTAAAAGAAATTGTTTTCTCTCTCGACAATCTCTTTTTCACCAACTCACCTGTCCCTCTCTTTCTTTCTCTTCCTCTGTCTTGCTTTCTCTCTCTTCCTCTTTCTTGCTCTCGTTCTTTCTCTCTCTCTTTTTCTCTCTGCATCTCTAACTACCACACTGCTTGCCGGTAGCAATAATTCCTATTTAGGAATGTTTTTGGTGATTTCGTTGTTAATTTCTTTTTAGTTCTCATTTAATTATTATTTCTTATTATAGTCATCTTTTTTTCACTATTCCAAAATTAGCAGTTGTTCGTACATGATGCTCTAGGTTACACAATTGCTCATATACATGTTTAGATGTATATTTTTCTATGTGTGTGTATGTGCGTTAGTATTATACACACACAATGTATGATTATTTGTACAAGTGTTTCCTTATACATGTATGTGTTTGGATGGACGTACATATGTATATGCATATACATACATATATACAACATATAAGTATGTGTAGGCATGTATGTATTTGTATGTATATATATATGATACTATATAAGAAGCGTGTGTATATATATATATATATATATATATATATATATATAGATAGAGATAGATAGATAGATAGATAGATAGATAGATAGATAGATAGATAGATAGATAGATAGATAGATAGACAGATACACAGATAGATAAATATATATATAGGATAGATAGATAGCGAGAGAGACAGGCAGAGAGAGAGAGAGAGAGAGCGAGAGGGAAAGATAGAGAAGTAGATAGATAGAGAGAAAGAGAGGTAGATAAATGGATAGCTAGATAGATATACGTTATACATGAACATACACAGCATACACAGTTTCAAATACACATGTATACTTACTTACTTATATACATACGTACATATTCACATACATACACATACATATATACATACATATATACATACATACATACGTACATATTCACATAGATACATACATACATACATACATACATACATACTTACATACATGCATACATATAGTAATACTATTGAGTAGTTGGACACTAACATGAAATACAGACTGGAAATTGAATTCACGAACCACCAGGTTTGAGGGTATGATAGATTCTCCAAACGACAGCATGTGAATCGCCGCCGAGAAACACCAACCAGAAAACAGATCGCCTTGAAACCTTTTCTACGAGACGTACGTGATAAACTTTGTTACTGTAAGAAATTACATGAACGCAAAATGATAAACTATAAGATTGCCCGAAACACTAAATCTGTATAACACAGTATTATAGATCATACTGTCAATGTTACTAATGTTCCACCCCAGGAGTATCTTGATTCGTTTTGGCGGTATGTAAATAAACAACAAAATCTACGATTCTATTCGGTTAAAGAAATTACCATATGAGTACTGTGTAAATGTCTTTCCCATAACATATGTCATCACCTGTGAAACCCTCTCCCGCTAATAGTGAAAAGAAAACTGTCGAAAAGAATATCACCTAAAAGATACCTGATAGTAGGTTATTAGTGTAAAATGTCCACATCAACAGGCTCTGGAAATACGGAACTCAAAACTGCTTACATTCAATTCGACTGCTGTGCCATTTTTTGTACCAACGTTTGGAATAGTAGAGAGAACAGCTTGTTGATATCTGCCAACTAGAAAGATACTGACTACGAATGGTAATATTCGCATCGACATGGACTACGTAAGACGTAGAGATGGTTACAACGCGTAAGATAAGTTCAGCCGGCCTTTTAGTGTCGCATCGTATTACTCAGGATAACAGTAAAGAGAGAAGCGTGTTAACAGTAAAGAGACAAATATGAGTACTCAAAAGTGAGAACAACTCTTATGCAGGTACTCAGAGTGCACAAATGTCTCATGCGATGCAAAGAAAGCTCAGAGGAGAAGCATGGAGGAGAAGCATTCATTGTACCAGTAGAAAGAAATGCTTGAATACATATCCCCAAACTAGAATACAACCGCATCATTGACAGGAAGAGTAGTCCCTCCTTGGCCAGTGATAAATACATTGTGCCCCACCCGAAAGGATATACGTTCACTAACTAGGAACACAAATTAGTTACTAAATTAATACTAAGTATCCGATAAGCAAGAGACACAAAGCTGCCACCGAAGGTATATCTTGTGATACAAAATATACGTTGTACTATGCCAGTGTTTGTAAGACATTTGTGGCAGCTGATGATCTATACTAGAGATATGATGTAGTTGCTAAACTATTTACAACGCTATCAGAAGGAAGGATTCTCCTGATAAATATATGAAATGCATGTTCAAGCTATAACGTATTTACATCAGAAATATTCCACTAAAAACAGCAATCCATTGCGAAAACAACACTCGATGTTGCTTTATTGGACAGGGTATAACAGTTGTGCAGTACTGTAGAGGCTTTCAAACTGGCAGATGTAAATATACCATCAAAATTTCGAGGAACACAGAACATTTGTGGTAAACAAATGCTTACGTCACAGCTCTTGTATTCTGGTTATTGATTTGCAACTCGACCCATGATCATAGATGCCATAGACTATACGGATTCACACAAAAAACCATCCAATTGCCAAGGTTTTGCGAAAAGAAAAAGGGCAAAAGTAGTTGACGCGCTTTCTCTAAATTCAATTTTTTAGCAGCACAGTCAAATTTTGCAACACATTTCGACGACTCTTCATTTGAGATTCTTTAAATGAACCTTGTTTGGGTGCATTAACAAGGCTATATATATAAATAAGATGCAATCATTCACACACACAAACACACGCGCGCACACACACACACACACACACACACTCACTCCTCACACACACACACATACACACTCACTCCTCACACACACACACACACACACACACACACACACAAACAAATGTATACAGAGTGCAGCAGAAAGGCTGCATCGATTGCAGAGGTTAATTAAAACAAACATGAAGATTCATGAAAAAGCTTTGTATTTCTATTAAGTTCATTAAATGCCATTTTTAATTTTATTTTCAGTCGTTTCCGCCATGGCCTGGACTGGAGAGCAGCGTTTGTTGCTGAATCTTCATGTGTTTGTTTTTTATTAACCATTGAAATCGGGGCAACATCTCTGTCGAACCCTGTATATATATACACATATACGACGGGTTTCTTAACATTTCTGTCTATCAAATCCACCCGCAAAACTTTGGGTGGCCTAGAGCTGTGGTAGTAAAAAGGTGACAATAGCGCCTCGCAGTGAGACTGAACCTGGAACTATGTGTTTAGGAAACAGGCTTCGTTTTCATACACGCAGCAATGGTGTACGGGTGAGTGGGTGTGTGATATATGGGCAAAAAATTAAGATGAATAGATCAGAATGAACAGAAACGATTTGCAGCCGAATTGAGAAAAAATATTTTTGTCCGGACTTTATCAACACTGAAACATAAATATGAACGTTATGTTGAAAAACAACAAAAACAACAACGACGATGATGATGACATCGATTTCTTTGGCAGACGTACACTGGATGAAAATATAAACCGAAACATGTCTGAAAGTGACAGTTTGGCCTACGGTACTTGTTTAACAGAAAAATTGGACATGACAAAATTGCATAAAAACAAGTAGTCTAGCAGAATTATGACAAACGATTCTGCCTCTCGTTGCCTCATGAATTCATCGATGAACTGTCGAGGGGCATACTCACATATTTATCCGAATTAAAATATGGCAGCAGCTTTGATTTGCCCTCAAACAGTAAACTGAAGATGCTTTCTGTAAGAGCGGGTGGAAAAAAATATTTGTTACTCAACGGATAGTCTGTCTGGAATATAAAACTCAGGACACAACACAACAAAGAAAAAATGAATGTGAATTCACACTCGCTTTGGCATTTCTGTTACAACGTCTTGACCAAATTAACACGAATGTGACTATCAGAGATTTCGGCAATAATATTGACTCATGGTTCGCGGTCATATTTGTATTCTTAGTCGGCAGGTATTTTTAAAGAGGTCACAAGAGTGAACATGTAGTTGCTGAGGACCAAGTCTGATTTACAATGAACCTCGAAAAACTAGTTAGTTATACCGAGAGTGTGGTATTCAGGGTGCATTTATACGAAGGGTATATCTTGTAAGATAGTTGCAGCAAGAGATTTTTACGGCACTTTGCCATAAAAACCTGCAAAATTGCAAAAGAAGTGAAGGTGGCAGAGAGCTTCATGCCTCAGCCTCTGGAACATCTTCTGTCTTGGTCCCTGAAATGGCAGACGTTTTCAGAAGATAGCAAACAGATAATCTACCATCACAGCCAGCAACTTAACCTCGCCGTTTCATGAGGAAGAAGAAATGGAAAATGAAAAAAAGGAACAGTTGAAACAGTCTACAATGAAAGTGATTTAAATGCTTAGTTTCACACAGGTTAGTGGAATAGCTGAAGGAAAACGTAATATATGACTGAGAGAGACTTCATTTCAATCAGTTTAGAGGTCTTTTTTTTTTTCACGATATTAAGCATGTAATGTGGATACAGCTCCAGAGACACTACTCACTTTCAGGTCCCTACCTCACCTTTGTCGAGTTTTGATAATTGGTGGTGGCTGAAATATTTAGTGGCACTAAAGACAAGTGTCAGGTATTGAAAAAGAAAATATTCAGTATACTCAGTCGTAGGAGTGGCTGTGTGGTAAGTCGATTGCTTACTAACCACATGATTCCGGGTTCAGTCCAACTGCGTGGCATCTTGGGCAAGTGTCTTCTACTATAGCCTCGGGGTTCACCAAAGCCTTGTGAGTGGATTTGGTAGACAGAAACTGAAAGAAGCCCGTCGTAAATATGCGTATATATATGTATGTGTGTGGTTGTGTGTTTGTGTGTGTGTGTGTGTGTGTGTGTGTGTGTGTGTGTGTGTGTGTGTGTGTGCGTGTTTCTGTCTTTGTTTGTCCCACCCAACATTGCTTAACCACGGATGCTGGTGTGTTTATGTCCCCGTAACATTAGCGTTCGGAAAAAGTAACCGATATAATAAGTACTAGGCTTACAAAGAATAAATCTCGGAGTCGATTTGCTCGACTAAAGGCGGTGCTCCACCATGGCCGCAGTCAAATCTCTGAAACAAGTAAACAAGTAAAAGAGTATACTTATCCGTGAATCACACAACCAATGTCTTTTCTCTTTACCTTACTGAGATATTGGCCGTTAATAATTATTCTCCATCCTTTTCTGATCTGTTATGTTCTCTTGTTCACCCGAGGTGGACCGAATCTCTGGCATCTACCTGCAATGCTCAAATCTATGAAAAGCTGACCTCATATCTGCTTCTTTGCGGATTCCATACAAAGGCCTTAGGTTGAACTAGTTACTGGTTTACATAGTGTGTGCATACAATCCATTTCCTCTTCCTTCATATTTTTCTCTTACCCACCAGGAAGTAGGCGGACAATCGAAGAACCTCTTTACGGATTGCATATATTCCACATATAGAGAGGCAGTCGTTTACGAAAGCCTACTTTAGTATCGTTTACGTAGGTCTGCACCTTCCCCCATGTAATATTCAGATTGCCGCAAGATTCTGCATCACAAAGGATGTCCAATCAGTTTTGATTTAAGCAATCCCATTTTGTAGACCTTTTCAGAATGTTGTCTCTATATTCACGCTGTGTTTACCAATTGTTTATCCCGAGAAAATCATTATATTACGTTGCAGTCGTTTAATTCCTTTTTCCCAACTGAAAGTGTATACCTCTAATTACAGACCGAAAGTATCGTATTTTATGTGTTCCACAGATACAAATTATTCAACGAGCTCCTGTCATGATCATCCTATTTATTTTGCGTATCAGACACTACGTTATCTAAGTCTTGTTTGAGACTTCAGTGTGTAATTTGGCTTTAAGCGAGCTTGGTTGATATTTCGAATACATCCTCTGGTCATGCTCTTCATGATTGTAAAGCAGCAAACGAAGCATTCCTCATTCTCAAAGCCCAATTCTTCTTCATCGAACGATACAATAAATATTACAGTTTTATCCTGAAATTCAGCGTCTTGCACAAAAATTTTATGGACACTATCAACGAGCAACACTATCAAGTAATCAACGAAATGACGAATAGCATGACATGTCTGTCGACGTTACCGATAGTTACAGCAAGACAACACCTCACTCGAAGGTAATATAACACTGCTGCCGACACCACCAACACGAACATCACTCAGCACATCTACCCCAACACCAATGTAACTCTATTAACACCACCACCATCACCACCACCATCACAGAGTACGCTACAACAAAATAACATGGCCGTCAACAACATAAACACCAACATCAACGAAACCGCTTCTAAACCAACAACATAGCCATCAATACCAAGGTTGCACCCAACTCAACAGCACTATATATGTATGCATATATGTATGTATGTATGTATGTATGTATTATGTATGCATGTATGTATGTATGTACGTATGTATGTTTGCATGTGTGTATGTATGTATGTATGTATGTATAACCACAAAAGCTAATAATAGCACTAATTATCTATTTAAGTATATACCAGTATAAGCATAAACAGAACACTAATATTAGCATCAACGCTTCTTCGGCCCCCACCAGCACTATTACCACAATCACGAACGCCATCCTGAACAGTGACGTTATATTTACCTCAACACAACTATATGTATATCATATAATCTATAAGAGCATTGTAAAAGTTCTTTTATTACGAACATCATCTTCCTGGCGCCATCAACACTAAAACTAACGGAGTAATCATTGCGGTTAACATTGAAAAGTCAACAAAATTACAACAGCCAATCAAAGAAAGATTTAAAGACTACCATCAAAAAAGACAACAAGCAATCATCTACGTAGTTGATCGCTCTGCTAGAAGTGGCGGAATAACCTCCCTCAAACCCAATGACAGCTCGTCGATAAAATTAGTTGGGGTGTTGCTTCAGAAAATTTTTAACCGTTTTAATATTGTGTAAAAGGAAACAAACATATAAAAAGAATATTTATACATAAACCTCATCGGTTTGCGTTTTATTGACTGCAAAGTAGTTTGTTTAATTTGTTCACTGAACACCGCCGCGAAATCTCCGTTGTTTTTAAAAATCACCCTAAGTCACAAACTAAGGTGTCTTGGTGTGTGTGTGTGTGGGGGGGGGGGATATGCTCTATTTTTTGCAATCCTGGCAGCAACACTATAGCTAGAAGCGGGATAATAATCTAATTCTAGACTATATCACATTCAAAAATATAAACGGGTTCTGAAGTACAATACACACTACATTTCACCAGTGCACCAGGGTCGGCACTGCGTGAATGACAGTGCTCTCATTCTCCCTAGCGTGTAGCTTCCTCTTTCGGACATGTAAGCATGAGCACGACTGATTTCAATTTATTAAGTTCCTCGAAATACTGTGAAGCCCATAGTTCTATACAAGGATGTTTGCATTTTGTTCATAAATTAGGGAATGGCTACTGACATTAAGCTTAAGGATAATATAATGTGCAATTATAAAGAAAGAATTAAAGAAAAAAGGACTCACTATACTGAATGTTATCAATAATATCGAGGTGTTGTAGCGGGTGAGGCAATTCCGCAGAGCCTATACACGAGCCGCCACTGCTCAAACCACACACCCGCGTCTCAAAGTACACAAAAACGAAGTCACACTCTGGATAATGTTGTCCTGGGGTCGTTGTATATATGCAAAAAAATGTAGGAAGATGTTGGGTAGAGCAATTTTTCATTCAAAGTGCGTTGAATCAGCGTTCACGTGGGCGGTAAACACCAGCAACAACAACATAAATTGCTACAATGAACCTCTGGCAGTTGACCAATATGCCAACTAGTATTTCTACGAATATCAACGCCATCATAATCAGAACTATACCATCCAACACCATCCAAACACAACAAGTAAAAATAAAACACCAATAACGGCAACAACAAAAACCTGTTGATATATAAATATACCGACATCACTGAGATCTGCAAAACTTTCAAGAAAAATAAAATTAAAACTAAAAAAGTCTTTTTCGTCAGAACGTATATAATTTTACAGTATTTCGAGGAACTTAATAAATTGAAATCAGTGGAGTGTAAAGTTGAAATAAAAGTTGAAGAAATTAGAGAGATTAAATTAAGATTTTTACATTTACTCTGATATATTTATAACGATTAAATGAAAGGAAAATGCGAAAGTAAATTTATAAAATAAAAGACAAAAAAAAATTGAAATGAGCCGCCGCAATGAATATTCAAGACAAAGACTGGAATTATATTAT
>NC_142934.1:109430863-109483363 GCF_046866305.1 Octopus bimaculoides | reverse complement strand
GAAGAATATTTTAGTGCTGGTTTCAGTCTTTGCGAATTTTTCAACTAAAGTGTTGCGAAAACACCTAAAGTTTCACGAGGCTACGGCAGGGGATGGTGATAGATCCTGCTGTAGTCTTCCACCACAACTTTCTCTCACTCTTACTTCCTGTTTCTGTTGTGCCTGTAATTCAAAGGGTCAGCCTTGTCACACTGTGTCACGCTGAATATCCCCGAGAACTACGTTAAGGGTACACGTGTCTGTGGAGTGCTCAGCCACTTGCACGTTAATTTCTCGAGCAGGCTGTTCCACTGTTCGGATCAACTGGAACCCTCGACGTCGTAAGGGACGGAGTGCCAACAACAATATATTTTATAATTAACACTCTTCGACATAGAATCACAGATGAATCAGAAGAGCGACTGGAAGACGGATAGAGAAATGAGTGATTCAAAGTTGCACCTCACATATAACAAGAAGTAATGTTCTGGAGATATATGCATGAGTAAGTGTGATTGTGTGTCTGTGTATGTAAGTTTGTTTTTGCGGTTAGTGTAGATGTGTGTAGGTACGTGTAAGACAATATATCAGTGTAAATATGAGAGTGTAGGTGTATCTAGAATGAAGATATAAAGTGAAAAGACATGTATGTATGCTTGATTGTGTTGTTGATGGTAACCGTAGTTAGGTGTTTGTAATGTATGTATGTGCAAGTTGTGTAGAAGGGAAGAGAGGTTATAATTACGCAGCAGGAAGTAGGTAAAAATGACAGGTTAGAAAAAGTGATGTGAATTAAGATTAAAAGGCGTGTAAGTTTTGAAAAAATGCGCTATTTATCCCTCTGGAGGTGACTGGGGCAGTTCCTGTGTTAGACGCAAGCTAAGAGACATCATATATAATCTCCGGAGCGAAAGTGTCACGATACAGGTGATGCATTAGTATGGAGTAATATATCTGGAAATGGCGTGACCTAGGGGTCGGAGTTTCTATATGTACTGCGAAATTCGAAGAAACCAAATGCAATTGGAGGAATGATAATACATACAAACAAGTCTGGTTCGCATAAGAGAAAAGGGTTTCTTTCATACACACAAGCACACACACATCCACACAAACACACACGCAAAATAAACACACATACATATATGCATATATACACATATTTATACACGAAACGCATGATGCATGTGTTATAAGTATATGTTGAAATGAAATAATAAAATCTGTTTTCATATAGAAAAAAATAAATGCATATTTACAAATTGACATTGGAATATGAAAGTGTGGGCGTGCATGTGTGTGTGTGTGTGTGTGTTTGTGTGTGTGCTTATGTTTGGTTTGTTAAGAGGTAAGGAGAAGTAATGGAAGGCGAAAAAAATGTGACATTGTTAGTTAGAATTGCAATAAATTTAACGTGAATTTCTGTGTCAATTTGTTGATAGCTAACGCTTTCTATAAACATGCCTGTATACACACACACACACACACACATATACACACACATACACAAACAGACACGCACACACACATATATATATATACATACATGTATATTTATATATACATATATATATATATATATATATATATATATATATATATATATATATATATATTCATATATATATATATATATATATATATATATATATATATATATATATATATATATATTCATATATACATATATATACAAACATACATACATATATATATATATGTATATATATATATATATATATATATATATATATGATATATATACATATGCACATATAAATTATATGTAAAGTTTTGATATAAACATTATTGATATATGTAACGTATATTATAATACGCGTACTTTAAGTCCGTTCAGAAACTCATTAAAAATTTGCTAAAAACGGTCAGAACAGATCAATGCAAAACTATATAGTTTTCCACACACACACACCCACATACAAACAAACACACGCATAAACAAACTCACACACACGTTTGCTTCTATATTAATCTGTCTGTCTGCCTATACGCACAAGTTCATACTTGCATGCATATTCCATTGATGTAAATTCGGATACTTGTGTATGCATGAATCTGTGCAGCTATATTAAATTTATGCACATACATTCATAATTAAGCACAGACACTGAAGAGAAGATATATGCGTACGCAAAGTCTATCTCTTCTAGATATAGTAATATATATATATATATATATATATATATATATATATATATATATATATATATATATATATATATATGTACATATATACGTACGAACACATACACACACAACCATGCATACGCACACTCACAAACACAAACATATATATGAATTGACAGAGAGAGAGAGAGAGAGAGAGAGCGAGAGAGAATGAGTTGGAGAGAGGGTGAGTGAGAGAGATGGGAAAGGAAATGATAGAGATAGCGTATGAAACTGGTGGCCGAATACTCAGGTGTGGGAGTGTGGAATAAAGAGAAGAGAGAAAACTAATCAAGCGATGAAGGTAGATTGAAATATATCAATATAGAGAAATATAGAGAAAGACAGAGAGAAACAATGGATTACAAACTAGAAAAACTCACACACACACACACGTATACACACAAATATATATCTAGAGGTACAAACACATACACGTATATACATACATACAGAAATATATATATATATATATATATATATATATATATATATATATATATATATATATATATATAATATATATATATATATATATATATATATATATATATATATATATATATATATATATATATATATATATATATATATATATATATATATATATATATATAAGGTACGTATACACAAACACACACGCAGACAGTTGTTTGTATGTATATATGTATGCGTGTATGTGCGTGTGTCTTGGTGAAAGAGAGAGGGTGAGCGAGAGAGAGATTGTGATAGAGAGAGATTGTGATAGAGAGAGATAAAACGCTTGCTGCGTTAGACATGCCCCAGTACCTGTGCTATATAGCTAAATATACAGGTTTTATTCTGTTAGGATACTCATGCATAAATAGCCTCATCTCTAGGCAAAATATCGGAAAGATGAGCAGACAAACCACACGCACACACATACGCACACACGCGCGCAAATATACATTTATATATATATATATATATATATATATATATATATATATATATATATATATATATATATATATATATATATATATATATATATATATATATATATATATATATATATATAGATGTATGTATATATATATATATATATATATATATATATATATATATATATATATATTTACTAGTATGGAGACGCTCACACTTACACACTCACACACACACACACACATATACACACACACACACACACACACACCCCCACACACGCATATATATTCATATTTCAGTTTGATATTATAAATATACATAAAGAGAAAAGATGTTATCCAGAAATAGTGAAATGGAGAGAGGGAAACACAGAAAGAGAAAATTGCTGTAGACAGATCGGAAGATGGATAGCTAGGTGGATAGATAGATAGATGGATAGATAGATAGAGATAGATAGATGGATAGATAGATAGACAGATACAAAGATAGACAGACACAAAGACAGATAGATAGATAGATAGATATATAGATAGATAGATAAATAGATGATGGATAGACAGATATAAATGCAAAAATCTAGGAAGTTAAATCCGTTGCAAGTACGGAGAGTAAAGGGATACAATTGTAAGCAAATGCAATTATGTAAACATATTTTAATGGAAATCTGAAAATAGACACATAAAAGACACAATAATAATGAATATTCTTGCTATTTTTTGTTTCTTCTCGTTTCTCATTCTCTTTTCCGCAGATCTTTCCTTCCCTTACGAAACTTTCTTATTTTCTGTCTTTGTTTTTACTGCTTTTGTCGTTTAGTTTCTTTCGTTCTTTTCTTCATTCTCTCTCTCTATCCTTCTTTGTTTCTTCTTACTTTCTTTCTTTCTTGTCTTCTTTTCTTCTTTCTTCCTTTTTTTCCTTCTTGCCTTTCTTTCTCTCTTTGTTCTTTTCTTCCGCTTTCTGAATCGTATAACTTTGAAAGTTATTAAAGTTGTATAACGGGTGTCTATATGCATGCGCATATACATACATACATACATACACACACACACACACACACACACACACACACACACACACACATATATATATATATGCATACATACATACGTACATGCATTTATACATACGTATATACATACATGTATATATATATATGTATATATATATATATATATATATATATATATATATATATATATATATATATATATATACATGTATATATATGTGTACACACATACATATATGTATGTCTGTGTTATACATTATATATTATATATACAAATACATATGTGTGTGTATATATATATATGTATATATATATAAGTATATATGCATATACATACATATACATATATATATGTATATATATATATATATGCTTATATACATATACATGTATAAGTGTGTATATGCATGTAGGTATATTTGTGTGTGGTGTCTGTATGTGTCTGTATGTGTCTGTATGTGTCTCTGTATGTGTACGTGTGAATAGCGTGCGTGAATATATATATATATATATATATATATATATATATATATATATATATATGTGTGTGTGTGTGTGTGTGTGTGTGTGTGTGTGTGTGTGTGTGTGTGTGTGTGTGTGTGTGTGTACCTTGTACATGCGTGGATATACATATATATTAAACACTCACCTACGCATATACGCAGTTTATTAGTTCGAACTCACATTAATATCAGGTGTACCAATGCCTGCTTAAATACACGCACATAAACCATTACGCACATGTACGCTAACACAAGGAAAGATTAAACCACTTACGTACCTACATACCCACCTATCTACCTACCTACCTACCTACATACATATATACATGCATGCATACATACATATTCGCAGGCACACCTATTCAGACACATGAGCGCTACTCATTATACACATCTAAATTTATCCAGCTATATATGTTTCCACGTGATTGTGTGAGAAATATGATATAAATGTATATCTCTAGAATATATATGCGCTTTTTTTTTTGCACAGACTATATTTTGATGTATATGTATGTGTTCTGTGTGCTTTTGCGTACATGTAATAAATACATCTACATACAGAGACTGCGGCACACGTTTGTGTTCGGGCGGACGGACACATACAGTATATACAAAATTTTCATATATTATCAAAGATATGAACAATTTAGATTTAGCCGCTTCTGGCCACGATATGAAGTGTAATATTTTGCGCTCGCTTGGGTCTGCATTGTACATTGTTGGTGGGGTGTTTCTGGGCATATGAATGTATGTGTGCGTTCGTGGCTCTTTGCTCTGCTCTCTGTCTTTCCTTTTTATCTATCTATCTATCTATCTATCTATCTATCTATCTATCTATCCGCCTGTCTGCGTGCTTATATATATATATATATATATATATATATATATATATATATATATATATATATGTGTGTGTGTGTGTGTGTGTGCATCTGTGTGTGTGTGTGCATCTGTGTGCGCGCGTGTGTGTGTGTATGTATGTGTATGTGTGTGTGTGTGTGTGTGTGTGTCGGTGTGCTTAAATAGCTGACTGTCCGCTTGCATGCTTCCGTTCTTTAGTCTGAGTGTCATTGAGTAATCGGGTCAGTTGATATTAACGTTCGCTAGACCATCCGTCCATTCGTTGAAGCTACGTCAAGTGGAGAAACAATGGTGAAAGAGAAGCTGAAAAAGTCTAGCCACGTGACATGCGGTGTCTGTGTTGTACTCTTGATGTAGTCGTCGTCGTCGTCATTTTTGTTGTAGTTATTGGTTTGTCTTGTAATGTGCAACGAATATAAACGGTTGTGAGAGGTTGGGCGGATAGACAATCGTAGCGATTGCAGTTCTGTTGCTGATGCTGTTGTTGGCAGTTGTGGTTAGCTGTTGATTGCTATAGTTGGTGTTTATATCATGTTTGATGATGACTAAGATCGAGACATCGTTGCTAGTCATATTAAATGGGAAAGATGTTCATAGTATTGTTACTATTGATGTTTGTCGGTTGCGGTGAAGCGGCGTTTCTCAACTCTATTGGAAGACATACCAGCTATATCTATCCCTTCTCTTTTTGTTTTATCTTTTCAGCGAAGAGTTCTACCTAGAATTGTATTATCCAATTTCTATTCTTTAAACGATCAGACTGGAACCTGAGTGTCAGTTTACTCATATTTCTAAAACCATTATCCAATGGTGATTGTAGCACTCTAGTTAGGCTTGCAACATACATACTATAGCAAGCCAGTTCAGGGAGGCGCTAGCTGGCGCAGTCGACACAGGACTACGAAATCTAAGAGTGTTTACTCCGTCTGTTTGAAGCAAAGTTTTAACCCACTAGCAAAAATTATCATCTTTAAAAAAAAAAAAAAAAATTTTATTGTGTCTATTGCTTGCATATATATTATATGCTACATATATACATGGATTTATCTGTAATACATACTTAAGGTATATGTAACAAGCAGTAAACGCTAGAATGTTTTGTGAGCATTTCGAATGGGATTTATTGAATATATTTGACACCTGGCCTGCGTCGCTTACCAGATTACATGGGTCCCGTCGCTAACTGAAATATACACGCTTTTATTTTTCGACTGATATTGGTGCTGGTGAAATTCTTCAGTGAAAAGGGGGGTGGACGTAACGGTAGTTCCGAATGTGTTAGCAGTCTTTCTTTATCTAGCAGACCATTTATTATATGGATTCAAATTTTGTATATAACTATCGAGAATGTTCAGTGTGGATTACTGTATTCTGGATAGTAGAGGATGATTTGTTGAAAGTTTCCAACTACAGAAATTTTCCAAAAGAACACAGATGGTTCGACGTTGCCTCAAATGTGTAAGAGTTGTTATTCATAGTATTTTTGCAGCCAATGTTATTATTATGGCTACTGCTGTTGTTGTTATTGTTGTTACGTAGTTCCATATGGAATTTGATTGAGGACACATTCAATCATAATAATTTCAGTCTTGACAGTACCGCCTTTTAGTGATACAAAATCATATGTAATCTAATGTAAGTTATTTCGAAATTAATGAAAATATGTAATTTGTGTCTCGGCTCATCTAAACTATCCAGTTTCATGCCAATTTGATTTAAGCCCAAAGGAGATACCCATTTTCGTTCCTCAGCCCATCTACTGTAACTTACACCTAAACCCTACACATTCCACCACACCCAAACCTTTTCCCAAAATTTCAAATATCTGGGAATCCTATCGTATCCTTTTTTTTTATTATGGTGATGTTGACTTAAAAGTGTTTAAGGTAGAGACGAGACCTATAATGATTCAGCCACCAATTATTGCTTGGCAATTACAAAACTCAGGTAAGTACCACAGTAGAGTACTTGTTCAATATCTCTAGTACCGCTACACACAGATATCGTAGACCGAATCCAGTGAAAGACTAATCATCTGATCGCTATAGTCATTCATTCTCCAGCTTTGCAATCGCGGAAGGTCTCCACTCACTCTATTGCGTTTACAGTGGCCTCTTATCTGCTCATAGAGGCTGGATGGTTTCTTGTCCCCTTCATTCAAATACTCTAGCATGTCACTTCTATTCATCTCTCATTCTTGTAGTCAACTTTCTTTACACACGCGGCATCTCATAAACACTTATGCGCTGTTCACAAACCCAACCGTCTGAAATGTTCTTGCTTTCTGACATGCTCTATCGAGAAGTTTAAGTGGAACATTAACTGTACCAGTTTCACCAGTCTTTACAGGGCCTGCGTTTGCCAGGTGCGGTACGTCTTCCTCTAAACTTAGCTGATAAAGATTAGCTGAACTACAGATATTCAGGACACTGCTCTATCCTTTTGTCCAACTGACATTGATTTACTGTTGCTGATGGTGGTACTGATATGGAATTCATGTTGTTCGGTGGAACTACTGGCAACTGTTGTTGTTTAACACCAGCTCAAACCTGCTCATGCTGGTGCTGTTTACATAGCAATAAAAATTGTTACATAACAATATAGCTCCAGCTTGAGTATAACTGAACAGAATTACAATCGAAACCATTTCAACTGTAGCCATATCCACAAATATTCCTCAATTTATTCAATGTGTCATTCATGTTTTCAACATATACGCATGCATGAATCTGTAAACCTTACGTAAGTTATATGTAATAAGCAGCTAACACTCTTTTACTCTTCTACTTGTTTCAGTCATTTGACTGCGGCCATGCTGGAGCACTACATTTAGTCGAGCAAATCGACCCCGGGACTTAATCTTTGCAAGCCCAGTACTTATTGTATGTGTCTCTTTTGCCGAACCGCTTGGTTACGGGTACGTAAACACACCAGCATCTGCTGTCAAGCGATATTGGTGGGAGGGGACAAACACAGAGACACAAACACACATACATACATACATACATACATACATACACACACACACACACACACACACACACACACACACACATATATATATATATATATATATATATATATATATATATATATATATATATATATATATATATATATATATATATATATATATATATATATACATACATACATATACATATACATATATATGACGGGCTTCTTTCAGTTTCTGTCTACCAAATCCACTCACAAGGCTTTGGTCAGCCCGCAGCTATAGTAGAAGACACTTGCCCAAGGTGCCATGCAAGCTACTTACCACACAGCCACTCCTGCGCACTAAAATGCTTTGTTTGCAATCTGAAATGGGATTTGTATTTCACATCTGGCCAGGATCGTTTACCAGGTTACATGGGCCCCGTTGCTTGCTGAATTATATATGTTTTTGATTTTTGCCTGATATTGGTGCAGGTGAAATTCCTTCATGAAAATTGTGATGTATCTAATGGTACATACGATGATGTAGCAGTCGCTATTGGTGGTGTTTACCCCATGGTGAGTTTTTATTTGTCTAACTGACAATTTCATGTATGGGTTCCAGTTATCGCAATCCTGGTTTCTCCCTCTCTCTCTCTTTTTTTTTCTATGTGTTATCAGAGACAAATTCCACTACTATCTCTTGAAAACCCGGTAACCACTTGGATATTTTATTGAGAACAGGAAATACTTGTGTAACTTAACAAGTCGCAATATTTTTAAGCTTCAACTTCTAACAAATCAAACCATTTCGTAGACGTCTTCCCAGTAGCTGATAGCGACGGTGATTTTCGATGTTGTTTTTGATAATGTTGATGTTGTTGGTATTGCTGGTGATGTTGATGGTATTGCTGGTGATGTTGATGGTGTTACTGACGATAGTTATGTAAGTATCAGTGGTGGTCACGGTGCTGATGGTTGTGTCACTGTTGAAGATGACAGTAGAGACGATTTTAATGTTAATGATTGTTGTCTTGTTGCTGTTGGTCGAAGTGGTGCTCTTACTGATTGTAGTAACAGAGAAGGCAATGATGTTGTTAGTGTGTGCGCTGGGCTTTTATGTTAATCGCGGTGATGATAAAAATGGTGATTTTGGTAGTAGAGGTGTAGTTGATGGTGGTATTGTTGGCAGTGTTGGCAGTGATGGTCACGTTGGTGAAAGTGGTTGTTGAGACGGTACTGATGTCGATGGATGGATTCTTTTAATATTGGTAGCAGAACTGCTATGTTTTGGTGTTGTTGTTGAATATGACGGTCTCGGTAATGGTTTTTCTTAGTTCTATTGGAGATGATATGGGTACTGTTCATATTAACAGACGCTCAGTGAAGGAAAGAAAGTCAGTTTAACGTTTCGATATCCATCCAGATATATTTATATTTATAAAATGGATGTTATAAAAGGAAATTAAATCGTTGAAGCTTCGTAAAATGAAAAAGGTGAATTTCTAATATTTTGAAAGTGTATGGTTTATATTTGAATACGTGTTACACTAAAAGACAACGTTAACATGATAGTAAATGAAACTTAGACAAATTATTGAAAAAAATAACTTTATATGAAATCATTATATCACAAAAAAGTTAATATGAGAAAAATTAGGTCATTTGATAAACAATTTTCTGACGTTAATTGAGAGAGAAACAAATTCCATTAAATAAATATCTGTTACTGTCTCTACAGTATTGAGTTCTTTCTTCACATTGTGATTTCCCATGTTAAAACGAGCAAGCCAATTCTGTCATGTGTTCATTATTGGAAAAATTGCTGCTGATTTTAATCATTTGCTATTTAAACTATTTCTTTGTACAATATCGGTATTGTATACGATTACTTTGCAGCATCATTTGAAATATTGAGTTGAAAATATCAGAGTAAATAGAAATCTGATACGATACGTGTATCACCATCGACAAAAAAAGGAGATATATCGGTGTCATTTCTCTTACTAGACTCTTAGAATGATACGGCTTAAACTCAAGAGTATTCCTAGTTATATATTGTTTATAGTGGGGTTATTCAGAAATATGGCTCTGATATTAATATATGATATATAGGCGCAGGAGTGGCTGTGTGGTAAGTAGCTTGCTTACCAACCACATGGTTCCGGGTTCAGTCCCTCTGCGTGGCACCTTGGGCGAGCGTCTTTTACTATAGACTCGGGCCGACCAAAGCCTTGTGAGTGGATTTGGTAGATGGAAACTGAAAGAAGCCCGTCGTTTATATATATATATATATATATATATATATATATATATGGATATCAATATGTGTGTGTGTGTTTGTGGGTCTGTGTTTGTCCCCCCCCCACCATCGCATTGACAACCGATGCTGGTGTGTTAACGCCCCCGTAACTTACCGTTTCTGCTAAAAGAGACCGATAGAATAAGTACTAGGCTTACAAAGAATAAGTCCTGGGGTCGATTTTCTCGACTAAAGTCGGTGCTCCAGCATGGCCGCAGTCCAATGACTGAAACAAGTAAAAGAGTAAAAAAGAGTGAAAGAGTATATCTTGTCCGAAAATATTTTCAGATTGTCAAGAAATATTGTATGTATGTATGCATACATGCATGCATGCATGTATGTATGTATGTATATATGTATGTACACCACGTGCCTCCTTGGTCAAGTTTCTTCTGCTATACAGTGAGTGGATTTAGTAGAGGGAAGCTGAAAGAATATGTTTATGTGTCTGTGTTTGTCCCCCCACACCAACATCACTTGACAACCGATTTTGTATGTTTACCTCCCCGTAACGTAGCGGTTCGGCAAAATATACTGTTAGAATAAGTATTAGGCTCACAAAGAAGAAGTCCTGGGGTCGAGTTGCTCGACCAAATGTGGTGCTCCAGCTTGACAGCAGTCAAATGATTGAAATAAGAAAAACAATAAAATAATATATATATATATTGGCGCAGGAGTGACTGTGTGGTAAGTAGCTTGCTTACTAACCACATGGTTCCGGGTTCAGTCTCATCAAAGCCTTGTGAGTGGATTTGGTAGACGGAAACTGAAAGAAGCACGTCGTATATATATATATATATATATATATATATATATATATATATATATATATATATATATATATATATATATATATATATATATATATATATATATATATATATATATATATATATATATATATACGACGTGCTTCTATATATATATATATACACACATATATATGTTTGTGTGGTGTCTGTGTTTGTCCCCCAACCTCGCTTGACAACCGATGCTGGTGTGTCTACGTCCCCGTCGCTTAGCAGTTCGGTAAATAGACCGATAGCATATGTCCTGGGGTCTATTTGTTCGACCAAATGCGGTGCTCCAGCATGGCCGCAGGCAAATGACTGAAACAAATAAGAGAATATATACATATATATATGACCGTATAGAAATAAGTTGTTCTTTCTTAGGGATGTATTATCCAAGCGTACACCAGTACGGCACTAATGTAGATTAACGATACTGGAAATCTTTAATGTGTATGTATACTAGTGCTTATTGTTGGTTCTTCTTCAATATTAGTGCTTCGCACCTCTTAAATTTCAGTTGTCGCTGTAGATATCTCATCATTTTCGATATAGGAGAAAAATGTTTAAACATTCAAAGAAAACGGAGAATACATACAAGGAGTGATCAATTTATTATCATAGTCCAGTCAAATTAACAAGTTCATTCATATTGCCTACGGTGCGCTTCGACTGATTACTCTGATTTCTGTCATTCATATATTTACACTTTTAAAGTGCATTATGAAGTCGAAAAAGCAAAAAGCCTTTTCGGGCAAAGATTGAGTGATAATTTTCACATACTAACGAATGGAGAGTTAATACCGATTGAATTGTAACATGTACTTCTCGGATTCTTTTCTAAAAATAGCTAAAAGCTGATTTTTTTCAGCTTGCTGGAGAAGGCAGAGGCATAGTTCAGAAGAACTAGGTCATGTTATTATTCCACCTTTTTGGTAATGCCGATTAAGTGTTTACAAGCTTGCCACTACTTTCCAACCTATCCAGTATGTCCATTCTACATTCCACCACGTCCTTATTCCAAACATTTGACCAAATTGATTAACTATTTATGCTTACTAGCCTGCCCATACTCTTCATAGTATGTCCATAACATATTTCTTCACAGCATGTCCATAACATTTTTCTCTACGCCCTTATTATTGAGAGAATAATCTAGATATGTACCTAATTGTTACTTTTATTTTCTTATTTATATCAGCACTATTACTTACGCAATTAAAAAAAATATATATTAGTTATTAGTAAATATAATTAGTTATTCTAATATATTAGTCGATAGGTTGGGTTCATACATATATATATGAGTCTACTTAATTTAAAGTATAAATGCACGATTCATAGGTATTATTTACACGGTGTTAAATTTAACCATCTCTATTTAACTTTATGAACACAACTGAGTCCTCTTCCTTTCTTGTTGTTGCTTAATTTGCATTTTGAGATAAGGATCTGGCAAATTTCTTCGACGCAAATTTCACATCTTTTGTTCCCAATGCTACAAGCTTTTGTTCGGCTAATTATTTCCCACCCAAATGTATAGTCCTTACCTTTATCCTTAATCCACAAAATTGTTTTACTTAGACTGGTGCTAGCCTCTCTTTGTCTATCCCTAAAGGTGTTTTCGTGATTAGATCTTCTTATTTTTATATAATTTTCCGTAGAACCAGCATAGAAGTAATCCTGTCCCCCTGATACAGTCTTACACCCATACATAACTCCTTTTTCCCTCCTAAAAGTATTTAACCGACATCGTTTTCTTTTAGCGCAATCACAGGTTTTATTTGTAGCAGAGCTTGCTGTTTCCTTATTAATAATGTTGCCCTTGTATTCTATACTTTCAGCGTTATCCACATTATATCTATTATATATGTTTGGAGACTTTACCATTAATCTAACGCTATTTACGTTAGTTTGTTTACTACTTGTGTTACTGTCCTCTTTCTCATTGTTCTCTTTTCATATCCTAATACTCTTATTGTGTTATCTTCAATATTTTTTGTTGCTATAGTTAATATTAGCATTATATTTATATATCAATATTTATATATGTATTATCACTTTTGTTTTTAATATCATGCTTATTGCTTCTTTTTATAGACAGTATGTTTATATTTAGAGCTTACCGGAGAGAACCTACGAGTTATCTCCCTTCGTTTAACGAGTAACTCATATTATCGTTGATCTTGACGTCGTTTTGATCTTTTAATAATTCATGTATATTTATTTATCTAATTATTACTTTTTTGACTCATATTATTTAAAAGTGTAAATATATGAATGACAGCAATGGCCCAAAACGCACCGTAGACAATACGAATGAAGTTATTAGTTTGACTGGACTATGAAGATAAATTGATTATTCTATGTATTATTAGAATTGATATATATATATATATTCAGTGCTGAATTTTTATTCTGGTATAAACACATAGATATATATATAGAGAGAGAGATGAACAATATTCTATGTACGATGCCGGATACATGGGTGTTTGTTTTGGTATATTGAATCTTTTGCTTATTTTTGTATAACTTGACCATACTATAATGCTGATCGAAAGTTACATATTGTTGTAATAATCGTGAAATCGTTCGATATATAGTTCAGTCTGTTCTTAAAAGGCCAGTTTTTGAAGGTTGCATTTCCTCGCTTTCGGTAAAAATGTGTTTATTATGGTAGCTTAGTGCGAGACATTCTTCTATTGTAATGCCTTTATATAAATATAGATATCAATATATATATATATATATATATATATATATATATATATATATATATATGTATATATATACATATATATATATATATATATATATATATATATATTATTTACATATATATATATATATATATATATATATATATATATATATATATATATATATATATATATATATATTATTTACATTTATTAACTTCATAGGAGTACAACACTCTAATCTGCTCCAGCGTAGGATCTTCTGTTTGCGATGAGATCCAGCCATCTTGTGAAGGTCCCCTCGACGTCTTCCAAAGTGAAAGCACTCTGGGCTTTTGTTCATGTTGGAGAACAGCCAAAACACACAAGGAGTAAAGTCTGAAGCTTAATGAGGTTGAGGGAGAGTATTTATGCCCGTTTCTAACAAATAGTTGGCTATCATGAATGAATTGTTGACTGGTGCATCACCAGCATGTAAGATTCTATTCCTGAACTCATTAAAAACCTCCACAGAATTTTAAATTTTACTTTTATGTAAATTTTGCCGTCGTGATATGCTTTTAAGAGATTCGGCGAAAGTTCAGTTTTGCATAATGTTTTTCTTTTTCTTTTTCGGGTTTTGTAAGCGGATTGAAAGATTAATCCATCAACTGCCAAACTTTATTTTAGTATTTCTTCGCTTTGCCACGTGTCTTAGGAGTTAAAATAATATATAGTATTTAAATTCTCTTCATATGTGAATTCTTTCGAAAATTATGATAACTTTATCGAAGAGTCCTAAATGGGGATCGCTGAAAAAATGCATATTTATCCTTTTCTCTTCAATTGCAATATTAGACATTTTAGTTTTTTTTTTAAACTATAGTATCAAATGCGAAGTGTATGAAATATCAATGAATGATACAGATGAGAAATGCCAAAGTGAAAGTGTTTTCAAAACAGTCAATATGTTTGTAGTTCAAAAATTGCGATTTATGACGTAGAGTGTCTTCTAGAATTAGCCAGAGCAAATAATGACAAACTTTAACTACTAGATATGTTAAACACACCTCTGCAAACACAATATACATAAGCAGTTCACTTTAAATACAACAACCAACCGGCAGTGAGACTGTTTTTAGCAGATCCACGAATGGGGCCCATGGTGGGCAATGCGTTAAGATCAAACAACTTGGATTATTTCCTTACCTGCATGTTATATATATATATATATATATATAAATATATGTGTGTGTGTGTGCGAGTGTGTGTGTGCAAGTGTGTCTGTGAGAGTGTCTGTGTGTGTGTGAGTGTGCCTGTGTGTGTGAACATATATATAAGGCGTTTGTAACCTTACTCTCTACAAAAGTCCTTCTGAACGAACGATGCTTTTACACTATTGTTAAACCAGACTTTCGAACGGTATTTAAAACAAAATGTTGCCAATGCCGTACCCACTTCTTCGCAGTAATATTCGCTTCCTTTTTAATGAAGACTGTCTCACGACGACCGAACAGTTGAAAGTCGACGGACAACAAATTTAGATCGTCCAGTGTATGCAGCAGACCACTGGCGTACCCAAATTTCCGATTTTTTGTTTTGGTCAATTATGTATGACGGGCTGTTGAAAAGTTCCTGGTTATAATGGTATCGTGAAAGGTCTGGCTGGAGGCCCAACGTTCTGAGTTCTGTTACAGAGTTTAGAAAAGCTGAAAGACCGCTTCATTAGGCATGTGAATTTCAGAGGGAAATATGTTGAATAAAACCATAATTAAATGATCCTCCTGTATTTCCTTTACCCAAAGTCAGACAACGTTCAATTACACTCTTCTTGACGCGGATATTCATGGAAAATGTGTATCTTTTAAAACATTCTTATTAATGTCTTCTCCCTAGTAGCATTAATGTCTTCTACCTAGTAGCATTTCTGAGCTTTTTTAGTCGTTGTTCACAGTGTAGCCATATACCAAAAAGTCAATCATAGAGCAATCTTCCATTTTCCTATCATAAAATGACGACCATTTCTTATACCCTGTCACCAGAGGAGAAACAAATAGATTTTCATTGGTTTCAAACGATTCCAGCAGATTACAGAATATTACTTCCCTTCTCTCCATCAAATCCTTTGTCAACTGCCGAGTTACTCAATCTGCATACACTCTCTGCTACCAAAAGTCTTCAACCTCTTTCAACAGAAATCAGCTTTGAACTATAAAACTGAAATATTGGACAATTGTAGGCCGTCTTCGAATTGTCTGATTTGAAAACCTTTCTACCGAACGATTAATATATTAATATATCACTACTGCATATGTTTCACTGCTTTTATCGTTGCTTTAGACATGTTGGATGTATTTTCGTTATTTTTGTTATATTTAACTCTTTTCTTCCGACTGTTACATTTGATTATGTAATTTTATTGGAAATTTTTCATTTTATCTTCTGATATACAGTTTTATCACCAAGGATATTGGGTGTACACAGATTTATCATATTATATTAATTATATATTATTTTATATTATTGTATTATTTATCTTATTGTTCATTTTATTTAAGCTTACCACTTCAACTCTGAAGTATTCGGATTCGTATTTCTTCCACAGCCTCAAATATATTTTTTTTCCATCTCCATGCATATTTTCGGAATTGGATTCCATTTGTTATATATAATTCTTTTTATTCTCTCTCTGTCCGTGTGTCTTTTTCTTCTTTCGTCTCCTTTGCACCCTTTAGTAATAATATCTTTGGCTTTCAATTTATCGAATTTCTCCATCAGTGGCATGCTTTCTAGTCGCTTCTGCCTCTCTTTATGTATTCAACTTGTCTGTCCATATTTAATAGACATTGTAACTAATAGTATCGTATGAGCTACATCCCGTTTCTTTTCCTTTTCTTATTTCTTACTTATTCTCCTTTTTACCTCGCGTTCTTTTTCTCCTTTTATTTTTCTCTTCTTTCCCGCCGGCTATTCTATGCCACACTCCATTATTTTATCGTCAGCTTATTTATCTAATTATTTATTCTTATATTTATTATTCCCTTGTTTTCATGTAACCTATTCGTCTTGTCTTTATTTTACATTTTAAATCTTCATCTTTTATGATATATTCCGTCAACTTTTGATCTCCAAAAAGCTATTCTCTTTACCTTAGCTGCAATTGTTATACCTATTTCCATTTATATAGGTGATTTATGTCATTCGGTTATAAATTTAAATTCTACTAGCTTTTTAACTTTGATCTTTTTCGTCAACGGTCAAGTGTCATATTCTAACAGACTTCGATTATTTTGAAAAATAATCACCTATCTCCAATCATCTTAAAAAATTTAACTGATGAGTTTCTAAATGATCATTAACCATTTAAAAATATTAGAAAAGCATCGTATTACTATAAACTTATCTCACCCTTTTTGATAATCTGAGTAACAATTTATTAAGTCTTTTTAACATCAAAATATCAAACATGAGCACTCAGCGCAAATCTCCGCCACGGCAAAACCAACGTCCTCTCACCGATTAGCCAGAGATGATTTATAAAATGAGAATATCTGAAATAAACTCGACTGCTCTCACAAACGAGAATATTAAAAATAAACCTGACCGCTCTCAAAAATTAAATGAAACAAAACGGAGAAAATAATCCGAAGTCTTTGTCCAGTACCGGATCCATCCCAAATCTAATCTGTTCGCGTCAGTCACGAGGCCAAACATCCTTGAAAGTTTCATCCGAATACATCTAGCGGTTCTTGAGATATCTTGTTCATGGACAAACAAACAAACAATCAAACAAGACTGCAAACAATAACTCCGCCTTCGCTAAGGTAGAGGTTATAACATAAAGAAAAACACGAAAGGTCACGATGTGCACAGACTCACGCACGCACGCACACACACACCCACACACACACACACACACACACACATATATATATAGTTTTAATAATGAAGTCAAAGCAAATAGTAATATTTTTGAAAATCTTTGTGTGCGTAATATATGATAGGAAATGCATCGGATACATAAATCCTGCCTCTGAGGATAGTTTAGATAACGGATATATTTCCTGTTATATATCAAGCAAACATGAAACGCATAAAAATATCACTATGTAGGTTGAATCCGTTATTACAATTAATACGACTTGATGGCAATGCAAATAACCGATTTTAACTTAATTGAAGCGGATATTCTAACAACAATTGTAGGAGCACTTTGAATGATCAAAAAAGAAACTGAAGATTATTTAAGAATGATCCCTGGCTTACCATCCATGTAGGAAGTGCAAAAGATTGTCTTAACTGGTAGGTCACATGTGTTGAGAAGACCATTGTCGCTGTGAATTTTCTTTCGTTTTTCCCCCTTTATTTTATTTGTTGACTCTTCTATTCTCTATTTTTTCATTTTCCCTTTGTCTCCGGCTCTTTCTCTATCACATGACTCTGTAAATGAACGATCTGGTGTGCTTGTTTTAATGGCCTACCAATGTATAGAGTACGTTTCTCTGTCCTCGGTGTCAGATAGACACTCAACAAGAAATAGAAACATGCTAACGAAAATGATAATAATAATAATAATAGTAACAACAACAATAATAATAATATTTATACAAATATTCATTTGAATATTTACTCATATATATATATATATATATATATATATATATATATATATTGCATTTCTTTTTTCGAAAGAGTTTGGTTTTTACAAAATTGCTTGGAAGTGCTCAGGTCGAACCCGACACGTACGTTAGATATTATATATATATTTTTTATTTATGCACCCTTTTAAAGCCTAGCCAGACTCATGGGCCCAGTTTCTCTGTTTCTATGTGTCCCCCCCCCAGCTAGACAGGACTCCAGTCCATCGCAGCGTTACCCAAGAAACAGGAAGAAAGTGTGGGAGAAAGATGGGGCGAAAGTGTACTATAGGGGTCACCACCACCCCCTGCCGGAGCCTCGTGGAGCTTTAGGTGTTTTCGCTCGATAAATACACACAACGCCTGGTCAGGGAATCGAAACCGCGATCCACCGACCGCAAGTCTGCTGCCTTAACCACTGGGCCATTGCGCCTCCGCACATTAAATAATACTAATACTAATTAATAGATGCCATACAGACTTCCGAAAAAAATTATGAGGTTCTTAAAGAGAATGACTCTCGCCAGACACAACAGATTGTGCTTCAACACGCGAACTCACATAAAGAATCTTGCAAACCAAATCCAAAACGAAATATATAAGAATTTATTGAAAAATGTTTTAGAGTATACAGAAAGATTAAATTCCTAAACACACGAAATCATAATGTGACATAATATTGGCAAATCTGAAACTCCTCCAGCATGTGTCAGATATTTCACATCGGAACTGGAGTTTAAAAACGACGAAAAGAACAACACATCAACAGATGCTGCGACGATGTAACAAGAAACATGGTCGTCTCGTTATAAATTTCGCTGTCTTCAAATGTTTACTGTCTTACACAACATATATACACACACTCAGACATATGTATCTGATGTGTGTGTGTGTGTTTGTGTGTGTAAATACATACACCGTTATGTAGATATATCTTATATACGTGTGTCTGCATGTTTGTGCTAGTATGCGCATGCGTTATGTGTGTGTATGTGCGTGTGTGTGTGTTTGTGTGTGTGTGTGTTGCAGTTCTTTAATCTATGTTGCTTTCTCTTCCAGTTTTGGAATGTATATTGATATTACCAGTGGAAGTGTTAAATTGCACCAGATCCAATAATAACTGGCGGAGTTCTTGTCTAAAGATATCTTCCAATATTAGCAAGCTTATGTGTATATGTCTAGCATTTAATGTAGATTGTCAGTATACAATTCTAACTACATATCTATCAACCGAACCATCTATATGGCTCTCCTGTTTGTATCTTCAAACTACTGTCCTATTTTTAATCTCAAGTTTTTCTCTCGGTCTGTTTGTATAGATACATACATACATACATTCATGCATGCATGCATGTATACATAAATACATATATATATATGTGTGTGTGCACATATATATATGCACATGGACACGTATATACGTATATACACCCACATACACATATATCAATCCATATATATATGTATACACACACACACAGAGAGAGACATATATATATATACAGGTGGCCATTGATATAAATAATTATATAAATAAATAAATATATATATATATATATATATATATATATATATATATATATATATATATATATATACAGGCAGGTACACATCGTTATAGATAATTATATAAATATACAGGCACACATTGATATATATATATATATATATATATATATATATATATATATATATATATATATATATATATACAAATGTGTGTATGTATATACGTATATGCATACATATATATATGAAAACTGGAAAACAGAATTGAAGAAACGAGCTTCAAATAATACTGAAAGAACATAGAACATCTAAAATTAAAAGATGCACACGATAACAACAACATTATCAACAATAACTAGAAAATCTACAACAAACATGTGAACTACAAGCACAACAAACAGCAACTAAAGAAGAGTAAATGAAAAATATCCTATCATGAAATAAAATAAAACCGTAAGAACTATTGTATTTTTATTGGCGTTCTTTATATCGCTGAATGAAATTAGTTTTGTTAGGTATAACGTTTGTTTGTAATGGTTTTTATATTTTTTTTTCCCTTGGAGTTTCATTACGTTTTTCACTTACCTTCACTTTTTCTCTCTACTCAGAACTACACACGTTTTAATGTCGTGAAGATAGAATAGTCATTTGCAGGGAAAAAAAAGAAAAAAGAAAAAGAAAAATGACGAGGAAAACAGAAAAATCATTTCTTTGAATTGGACGGATTTTTCTAAAAACAGAAAGCACTTTAGTTTTACTAGTCTGCTTTAGTGGTTGGTTGTAAAAGTAAAAGAGACTTCTACTAGAAATAATAGCAGCACTTCCTTTATTTAAACAGATTGACAATATTGGTTGTCTATATTTTTTTGTGTCTAGTTCTTATTCGTTTTATTTTTCTCATTTTGGTATGAGAGAGAGTGTTAGATCTCATCTGTCCTCCTCTGATGCATTTATCATCAAAATAAAAATACGTACGTTTATGCGTTTGTGTGTTTATGTATTAGTTTATTTTAATGCGTATACAATACAGCATTGTGAATGTATGTCTGCTTGTTCTAGGTTAGCTTAGAAAGTACTACACAAATACGTACTAAAACTACATATGTCTTTATTCCCTGTCTCAAACTGAATGATTATATAACATTTATTTCGATTCATGCATCAATGGGTTTGAATTAAATTATCAATTATCCTAAATATGTATTTAAAATTCGCTATAGCCTCTTCAAATTATGTTTCCTGACCGAAAGTCTCGTATATTGTCACTTAGAAGATCAACATTTACAAGCTATATCAGTTTCAATTTTTGCCACAAGGCCAGCAACTGGTACTTATTTAATCATTCCCGAAAGGATAAAAGGGTAAAGTCGACCTGGGGGAAGTTGAACTTTAAACGTAAAGGCAGACGAAACGGCCCTAAGTTTTTTGCCCGGCCTAAGCATTCTGACAGCTTGTCACATTAGCATTTATAATGCTGTATTAGTTATATGTATACACGCATAGACACCCAATGAAAATAGAAATCCATACACTAAATATACTTATTTATATATATTAACACACGCACTTATTCTCACATATGCATTATAATTAACTTAAAGCTAGCAAGTAGGAAGAATCGTTAGCATGCAGGACAAAATAATTCGCGGCATTTCTCCCGACCTCAGGTTCTAAATTAAGATTCCACTGAGGGTGACTTTGCCTTTCCTCCTTTCGGAGTTGAAAGAATAGGCATCAGCGTTCATGTAATTCCCTTCCCTCAAAACTGCTGATCCTGCGCTAAATTTTGAAACCTTTAAGCGCGAGCTTGTAAAATCGTTACTACGGTGAGAAAATTACCTAGTGACAGTTCTTCCGGCTTTACCTCCCGTGTTCGTGGAGGCGCAATGGCCCAGTGGTTAGGGCAGCGTACTCGCGGTCGTAGAATCGCGGTTTCGATTCCCAGACCGAGCGTTGTGAGTGTTTATTGAGCGAATACACCTAATAGTTCCACAAGGCTCCGGCAGGGGATGGTGGCGTACCCTGCTGTACTCTTTCACCACAACTTTCTCTCATTCATTCTTCCTCCTTCTGTTGTACCTGTATTTCAAAGGGCCAGCCTTGACACGCTGAATCTCCTCGAGAACTACGTTAAGGGTACACGTGTCTGTGGCACGCTAATTTCACGAGCAGGCTGTTCCGTTGATCAGATCAACTGGAACCCTCATCGTCGTACCCGACGGAGTGCCAACCGACCTCCCAAGTTCAAACTTAGCGAAAATCTCTTTTGCCTTTCACCCTTTCCGGATCGATACAATAAGTACCAGCATTCCCTGCCTTGTGCCCATATTAGAAATGATTAGTTACTTAAAATAATTTACCTTGTGTGCGTGTACTTTCAGTACTGGTTAAGACAAAGTTAACAGGATGATATTTTCCACGGATTTTATTGTGGTATGGTATTTTCAGGAAATGTGAATTTGTTTTACTTCAAGATATCTTCGAAAGATGAGACAGTATTTTGGGTAAAATTATTGAATCATAATCATCATTTATTCACTGTCTGTTGGCATATGAATCTCTGTGTGTATATATATATATATATATATATATATATATATATATATATATTACAGTTCTATATTTAAGAGACGAGGAATTATGTACGTTATTTACATTATTTACATTTGGCGGATATTTGTACTCATCATTGTTGATATACACTCCAGCCTTCATCAGGTGCCTTCCGAGTTCGATTCCAGGCAATGAATTGAATAATAATAATAATAATAATAATAATAATAATAATAATAATAATGATAATAATAATATCGTAAAATACCTTAGGAATGAGAACCCAGGTTCGAAATTTCCCCAAGATACCTGAAGGCTGGAGGATATATCAGCCAAAACGTTCTGTTAACAACAAAGAAGATGAGGGCAAATATCCGTCAAATGTAAATAATGTAAATAATGCATATATATATATATATATATATATATATATATATATATATATATATATATATACCTTCATATCTATCTATCTCTCTGTCTATCCATCCATCTGCGTATCTCTCTTTATCAATATGTAAGTACATGTGTCTCTGTATGCGTGCGTGAATGTGTATGTGTGAGAGAGTGTGTGTGTATGTGTGTGCGTGTGTGTGTATGTCTATGTGTATAGATAGTTGGATAGATAGCAAAGCAGAAAGACAGAGATGCAGACGGACATATATTTTTCGTTGCAATTCTCTATCTCTCTCTCTCTCTCTCTCTCTCTCTCTCTCTCTCTATCTATCTATCTATCTATTTATCTATAATTTTCTATTTCACTATTACTCTCTATTTGATTCACCTTTCCCCTTTCCCCACTCTCACTCACTCTTATTCTCTCTCGCTGTGTCTCTATTGTTCCCTCTCCCCCTCTCTCACCCTCTTTTTTTACCTTTTTGCTCTGAGATTTGTTCTCGCACCCTCTCTCTTTCTCGTTATATCCATATGACTTAATATTGTCTTAGCATCAATAATGTTAGAAATATTAATTTTCCCATTTCCCATTATCTTTCTCTATTCAAACGAGTTATCTTTTCCTTCTCAGACACACGAACTCTCGCGTCTACACATACAGATATACACTTACACACACATACCGGTGCACATACAAAACATACAAAAATGCTAACCCGTATTCCTTCCCCAGATTAATCAGTCAGTCAGAATATCTCTTCATGCATCACTTATGCATGGATGTATATATATACTTATATTTATGTACGTCTGCGTTTACACGCACATACACACACACACACACACACACACGCTCGCACACGCACAAAGGCACACACATATACATATGCACATATAGATATATGAATATACATATATACATGCGCACAATTATAATAGATGTACTTGTGCGTGTCTGTACCTGTGTTAGTGTGCACGCGCTTGCGTGTGTTTCTATGTGTCTGTCGCTTTTTCTATTTAAATGTACGTGTACTCACATATATCTAAGATATATCAGTCTATAGATAGACGAATGTATGGATATATATATCCATACATTCGTCTATCTCTATATATATATATATTTATATATATATATATATATATATATATATATATATATATATATATATATATATATATATATATATATATATATATATATATATACATATGTGTGTGTGTGTGTGTGTGTACATATCCCAGATAGATAGATAGATAGATAGATAGATAGATAGATTCTTGAAGCACGCGTGCACACATACACTCACACACAGACACACATACAGATATATGCATGATCTGTTTATCTACTTGTGCTTGTCCGCTTAAATGGATTTTTCAATGCCTCCTTTTATAACTCCTTGTGTATTTGTTAATTTATCGTCAATTAGTGTTTACTATATGATTATTTTAAACTCACACATATGCATACGCCTTCGTATACACACTCATGCCCAGCTATAAATACACACACACGCGCAAACGTGCACATACACACACACACTCGTGCACACATTCACGCAGCATCGCCATCTTGTAGTTGCTTATATTGCAATAATAATAATAATAATAATAATAATAATAATAATAATAATAATAATAAGAAGAAGAAGAAGAAGAAGAAGAAGAAGAAGAAGAAGAAGAAGAAGAAGAAGAAGAAGAAGAAGAAGAAGAAGAAGAAGATGACGAAGAAGAAGAAGAAGAAGAAGAAGAAGAAGAAGAAGAAGAAGCCATGCTTCTTCGATAATTGCATACGTAGAATATTACATTGCACAGTAAAAATTACACCAACCGACTAGAACAAAATGAACGATTTAATATTGCATTTATTCATATAGAAAAAGATAGAAAGATCACGGCCTCAATGGTTTTCATACCATGTTTGCCAAATCAGAGCTGATCTGTGTCTAAATAACAACTACAGGAATTTTATGATACTACACTTATCTAACATCGGATAACTTTTATTCATAAATCTAATATTTAGAGTGCATTTTCGCCAGTCCGACCTTTTAGCGATCTGGAGAGTGGAAGATTATCAAATTTGACTGTCTAATGAAACTCTGTCTTATAAATCATTAAAAATCATGTTTCCAACCAAACCAGGGTAATCGTTTATGTAACTATCTTTCACCAGACTTCATATTTACGAACGACATGCCGTAATTTAAACTTTTCAACTTCTCCAATATAAATCTCTCAAATCCATGTAACGCTGATATTTTCGTACAAGGCTTGCCTTTCTTAGTGACCAGTGGTCTTTAAATCACCACATGCTCGGATTACTTTGCACTAAACCTCTGCATCCAGTTTGGAAAGCATTGATTTATTTGGAACTATGTTACACATTACCACCTGTATTAGCATCTGAATCACGCACAAATTGCATTAAGTAATCCCTTGGTTCTTTAATGTCCTAAACTTTTACATACCCTTGTTATACACCCGTGCAGAAGATTACCGCTTCCATCTCCTTCGCAAAGGTGCTTTATTAAAATTTCTGTGCGTATCATGAGAGTTCCATTGCCTTGTTTTAGTACCTTCATTAAACTGATTCTCTTATTATTTCTTTCTGTCAACGCACCGGGTAGATTGCTAAACGGCCATTCTTCCATCTCACCATTCTGAGTTCAAATCACTGATTTGGCTTGCATCTTTTTGGCTATCAACAAAATAAGTACCAGTTGTACACCGGGGTCGACATAACCCATTAATCTCATCCATCGAACTTACTTGCATAGTACCAAAATTTGAAATCAATATTTGTTACAGCTCTAGACAAAAATTTATCGATTCCGAAGAGATGAAAAGCAAATTTGACATCGGGAGTATTTGAACTCAGAACCTATAAGCGGAGGAAATGCCACAAAGAATTACTGCCTGCTTGATGAGCTAACGACTCTGCTAGCTCACCTCTTCGGTTCTGTTACAAATTTTGAAGATATTTTGAAATAAGGGAAGTAAAATATATAAGATCAGTACAGATAGAAAATATTTTCAGCGCTACCCACTTCACTTAACAACTTGAATATAAATAATAACGGAATGACGTCGGTCAAAGAGCGCGTTTTGCAAAGAGAAAAAAATCTTGAATCGAAGAAAAGAAGTAACTTACTACCCAACCTATTACAGTATTGCCAACTCTACTGAATATAAGTGAATCGTTTTAACGTACATAAGTTGGTATGTTTGAAACTAAACTAAAACCTGTCATGTAAATACACAAAGAAACAAAGCCTCTAAATGGTCACTCTAATTGCTAGAAATATTTCCGACTAAAATGAGGGTAGAGTATGTATGATGATGTATTTGAGGTAATATTGTGTCATGAAATTAATATGAATGAATGCCTAATATGTTTTCACTTACCATATAACCGTTTTCTCAATACTTTTTTTTTCAAACCAAATAATAGGCTACCAGCACGAAATATATCACCAATATCATATATTTATTTTAACCAAGTTGATAATGATGCAAATAGGAGCATCTCCTCGTAACTGGAGCAATGTAAATTAATTTAATGTTGTTTGCCCCAGCACTTTAAATGAATAATTCGCTTAGTTAACTATTTTATTTAACGATGAATATTTCAAATCACGTGGAAGAGGAATACGATTGCTTTCTCTTCGAGTAGTCTTCAAAAGCAGTTATTAATTGAGATTGGTTAACGTATCGTGTCGTCATCATTATTATTTGCATTTTTTTTTTTTGTGTTGGTTGTTGCTGTTAGCATTTGGTCCTCAGCCGTACTATGAACAAAGTCTTCAAGTTATGGAGGTATTGATTTTTTTTTTAAAATTTTTTCATGTAAAATAATAAAAGTGAAATTCTGTCTATCTGAGACCCCAGTATCTTAGTCTACATATGCTCTACATAGACATATTACGGCTTTTTGGAATCAGGATGATCCCAAGATTGAAAATCTGCCATTTGTTTGGTTCATGAACATCGAGTTTTGCGATCTGTTTTAAAAAGAATTAGGTTGCTACTTCTTGCAGGTACAGCTTGGCTGATTCACACCATCTGGGTTTGCATTTGTTAGATAATGTCAGAGATCAAGGAGGAGACAGATGACATTCACTTCGTTAATTTTACGTCGAGATAAGAACTTTAGAAAAAAATAGCCAACAGGTGAAATTCAACTTGGGATTGAAACAATAAAATAATTGCGTTACAAAATTAATTCGCATCCGTCCTTCACCTCTGATCAAACACCACCGGGGCAAATAGTCATTATAGATGTATTATTGTCAAGTCATGCTATTTAGCTCTCTTTAGTTTTAGATTGCAGACCCAATTAGCAGGAGCTAGCTGAAAAGTCTGCGTGGTGTGCAGCTTCTAAGCTAGCTTATGTCTAGAGCTAGAATTACGTCCCTTGCTTTCTGAAAAAAGAAATATGCCGCCATTTTAAGAAAGATCTTGCTGCCATTTCTAGTTTTCAACTAAAATGTAGTCACTATATCCTTGGCGCGTTGTATGATCAGTATAGCTTGTATATATTACCGGTGTTGTCCATGTCGTATAACCGCAGTTTTGATAATATTGAACACAGCTTTCACAGTAGCGAGCGTTTAATATTTGATCATACGTAGTAAATGTAAAGATAAATCACTCAATTTCTCTTTCTTTATTGTTGTGAATATATAGTGTGATTTGAGTTTCATGGAGCCACTATTTCTAAAATAGGTGACATCGTAGTCGCTCTCTCTTTTAAACGATGCCATAGAGCTCTTACAATATTATTTTGGTTTCCTAAAACCTATAATCAGCATTCATCCAACTGATATATGCTGAGATGTTGTCCGCTCAGGAACGCCTTAAACTTAAATTTTCAACCATGATTTAACTTGAAAATATTATTTACAGATCCTTATTTTATAAATGTGCGAGAGTATGATTTCAAGCTGGTTAAGTGACTGTTTAGTAGAATGAGTCATATTTAAAAATCAAATAATAAGTTAGCCGCAGGAAATATATAACCAATATCAAATCTATTTTAAGCAAGTTGATAATGATGGAAATATGAGCAACTTCTTGTAAGTGGTGTAACGTAAATTAATTTAATGTTGTTTGCCTCATCACTTTAAATAAAACATTCGTTTAGGTAACTATTTTATTTAACGATGAACAAGTAAAAAGAGACACAAGTGAGAATGGGTAGAAAAAGAAATTATAGAAACAGCGGGGGCGGGGGGCAAGATTATTATCGGACCTCCACAATGGCAAAAAGACTGCGACTACAAAGAGGAGAAAATTCAAAAAAAAAAAAAAGAAAGAAAACCATTCAGATCATTCATGAAGTGATATTTGTAAATGATTTTTTATCAGAAGCTTGAGCCAACCACCTATAACAATCAGTTTGTTATAAATCCATATTGAAAGAGTTTGCACATGCTTATGTATACGAATGTACGTGTGTGTTTAAGTATGTTTGTGTGTCTGCTTGTGTGTGTGTGGGAGCTGTAGTGTGTGTATACGTGTGTGCATGCGCGCGCGTTTGGGCATCCAAACCCATCGTACACAGATGTATATGTATAAAGATGAGTATCTATGTGTATACTTAAATATGTATATACGTTCACATACATATAGCGATACATGTATATACACACATATATAAATATATATATATATATATATATATATATATATATATATATATATATATATATATATATATATATATATATATATATATATATATACATATATATATGTATGTATGTGTGTACACGCGCATATATATATATATACATATATATACATGTAATACATATATATACATATGTGTATATATATACACATACAGAGAGAGAGAGAGAGAGGCGGGGGAGAGAGAGGGAAGAGAGAGAGGGGAGAGAGAGGAGAGAGAGAGGGGAGAGAGAGAGGAGAGTAAGAGGGCGGAAGAGACTCATATTACATACGTATGTATATCTTTGTGTTTTTGTGCTTAAATTAAAGAAGTAGAAATACATATTTCTCGAATACTTCAAGAATATATTGTTGGAAAGTTCAGATAAATGCCCTATGAATTTGAATGTAATATCGGATTATGTCATATCGGGAGCTGTAATATAATAATATCACAATGGAAACAAGACACATGGATATAAATTATGGATAATGTATTAAATTTAATATATATTAATGTGTGTGTATGCGTGTATGTATGCACGTGTTTATATATTGTTGGCGACATAAAAATTATACTGTTTCGAAGGAATGCGAAAGAATAATTTTTGGGAATTGGTTCTCGAAGTACATTAATGCAATAAATAATAGCATGTAAATATTAGGTGGAAAAACCTTTGGCGATAGACAATGCTAAAGAAGATCTAGGTTCGTATTCACCGGGGTCTGTTCGACATTTACTGTCTAACGGAGTGTTTCAACACAATGTACTTCAAGAACATTTTACCAAATATATGTTTATATACATACATACATTATATGTGTATGTATGAATACATGCATAATATATGTATGTATACATATACATATATATATATATAGCGGTCAACGCGTAAATGACTAAGGAAAATAATTTAATAATAAGGCATATAAGCCCTCGACAGAAAAAAAATAGTAAAAAGTACGGGAGAGCCTACCTTTTTCAGTCGAATGTTTATATATCCCTTTATTAGACCATTTTCTTAGTCATTTGTATGGTGACTCTATAAGGTTTAAGCTTATACAAAAGCTACCATTATTATTATTTACAGAATTGTAAAACTCGTCACCGCTTAACAAAACCATTCGCCTCTCATAAAAATCCAGCCTTCTTGAACGAAACACTAAGCTGAAACACATGCATCCTAATCCTTCAAATAAGTTTTTCCATCGAATATTATTGAACTTTAAAAGCTTAAAGACACTAAGATGTATTGGTATTTTCATTTTCTTATTTATATATATATATATTTTTTTTTTTTTAAATATATTATTTCTCCCCCCTTTATCTTGAAAATTTGCCATGCAATAAAATCCGGACAAGATTTTTGAACCCCAAGTAAGATACATTTAATCATTGTTTGTTAAGAGTGGGTTTGAATTTCTTAATAAAGTCCTTTTCTTTGCATTTTCTCTAAATTTCACTCCGGTTGTAAAGTTTATGGAATGGAAATATAATAAAAGTTTCATGACCACATGTTGCCAGATGGTTACGCAGTGGTATTTGGCGGACTTATGGGTTTTTAATATGTTGTCGATGCACAGGTGAGCGTTCCGATAGTGCATTACCTGTCTGGCCAACGTACAGTTCTTCAGGTAATGCACCATCGGAACGCTCACGTGTGCATCGACAACAGATTAAAAGCTCAGAAGTGCGCCAAATACCACTGCGTAACCATCTGGCAACATGTGGTCGTGAATCTTTTATTATATTTCCATTTCATAAACTTTACAACCGGAGTGAACTTTAGAGAAAATGCAAAGAAAAGGACTTTATTAAGAAATTCAATCCCACTCTTAAAAAAAAATGATTAAATTTATCTTACTTGGGGTTTAAAAATCTTATCCCTATAACTAAAACACAAAAAAATCTCTGAAATGTCATCATTTCTAAAAATAAACTTGGCATCAATTCTAAAAAGTAGCCAAACACATAGTGCTGCTGTCCAAAGGAATAAGTATAAAAGACAGAAAACCAGCCAGTCTGTTACAGTCTGTTACAGTCTGTCAGATGTAGGCCATGATGAATACCACAAGGTATGAAAATACGTATTCGCCTTTATATATTTAATTCTTTATATTGAACATTCAATATTTCATATATTCAATAAGACATTCAATACTTCATTTCATTGTACCATCCATTTTTATATTATATATTATATATTCCACATTCTATATCCCACATTAATTTTACAAGAATATAAATAAAACATTAAAAAACAGACAGAGTTGGAACTCTTTTAAATAAAATAATATATTCCTCAATACACGATCATACAAAAGCTATAAGCAATGTATTTATTTTTACTCACACACACACACACACACATATATATATATATATATATATATATATATATATATATATATATATATATACGTCTTTAATCATTCATGTTACACTCTTCTTTCAGTTATTAGACTGCAGTCACGAAGTGGCACCGGCTTGAAGGACTTTAGTCGTAGCAGTTGCTTCGTGTGCTTATTATGTTTGAAAAAATCTACTTATTCTATCCTTCACTTTGTTCTAACCGCTAACTTACGGGAACGTAACCACACTTAAACCGGTTGTCGAGCGTTCATGGGGGACAGACACATGCAGACACACACACACACACACACACACACACACACACACACACACACTCACACACACACACACACACACATATTTGTACATTTACTACAGGTTCCTTTCAGTTTCCGTCTACTATATCCACTCATAAGCCTTTAGTCGGTCCTAGCATATAAAACAGAAAACTCTCATCCCATGTTCCGTGCAGTGAGACTAAACCCCGAACCATGAGGCTGGAAATCGAACTTCTTCACACACAGTCACGCCTCCACCTATGTGCCGAAGTCCCCGTTAATACACCAGCAAACCACACCATACTGAAGCTACGTTTTCCCAGTATAGTTTCAGATATAAAAGCACAGCTTATAACTTGTGTATTATACCACCACTATTTGACTAACCTTATTCGCTTATCTCCTGAGACATTGGTCAATTTATATCTAGGATCACCTTTGGCCTACATATATTTCGGCCATGTTTGTACTGAAATATGCGTGTGTATGTGAGCGTGTGTATGTGAGTGTGTCAGTGTGTGCGTGTTTTCGTGTGTTTGCATGTGACTGTCTGTGCGTTTACAATGTCCTATATGCTTGTGTGGTTGATATTCCTTGGCACATATGTAGCAATGAAACAAACGTGTTTCGTGAGCGTGTATATGTGTGTGCGAATCTGTGGTGTGCTCGTATGTGTGCGTTTGGTGTGCAAGTGTGTGTGAGTGTGTGTATGTGTGTGTGTGTGTGTGTGTGTGTGTGTGTGTGTGTGTGTGTGTCTGTGTGTGTATGTGTGTGTGTGTGTGTGTGCGCGTGTGTTCGTGTGTGTGTTCGTGTGTCTAGTGACAGTTAAAATATCTATGTATTGAAATTCTATCACATATATCTACTGCTTTGTATGTCTATTTTTATCTATCGCACATCTAAAATTCAATATATTTCGTCATGAACAATCTTCCTCCCAGTCTCATTTGCTCTCTTTCACTCTCTTGCCAAGTCATTCTCACTCTATATCTCTCTCCTTTTCTATCTTTCGCTCTCTTTTTCTCTTAACTGCACAACTTACTGAACATTTCTGTTGAATTTCTATATGTCCATATCGCATTTCCTGTATATGTCTATACATCCAATTATCTGTATAGCAATATATCAAGATATTCACCATAAGTACGTACGTGCACACACACACACACACACACACACACACACACACACACACACACACATACACACACACACACACACACACACACACACACATACGTGAGGTTGTAGGGAAGTGGTGGCCGCTTCACGCGTTCATATATGTATGTACACTCGCAAACATATGTTTTTATGAAGCAATTTGAATTGGGTATCTTTAAGTTGCTAAGTTGCTTTCTTTTTAACAAAATATATTACTTTACATAACCTTTTCGAATATTGTATATTATTTGGTATTATTTATGAAGCCTGGTGGGGTACTCACACACGCACACTCATATGAAGCCACACACACTCGTATAAATATATATGCGTGCATGAATATATGTCTTTGGATATATATGTGTGTGTGCGTGTGCGTTTGTGTATGTGTGTGTACGTGTTATGCATGTATTTAATATATATATATCCCATATATAAATATGAAAATTTGCCGGATATTTGAAAAATTTATATTCATTTTATATATATTTAATTGCATATCACATGTTTTGTCGCATTTAATTCATCGCATGTCTTGCAAATATAAGTCAACTCCACGATTTGGCCTTAAGCACTTTGCAACAGGGCTTTCGAAAATTGTTCATGATATTTCGCCCAAGTAATCGCAGTTCCTTTCATTTTCTGTCCTCACTTGCCTTTTCCTGTTGATATAATGTTGGTTTCCTTGAAAATTTCTACATTTTGCTCTCGTTTTGTAAAATAAGTAATTTTTTTATATCATGCGAATGAAGAACAAATATTTCAGCGTTTTGGGGGTTGATTATCGACACATGGCAAATCGAATATACATGACTGTACGTGTAGAAGGTAATATATGCCAATGCAGAGACGAATAATCCTTTTATAAAAAGTTGCAAATTGTTACATGAATAAAAATCTTCCTAAACCAATAAACGGCAAATAAAGATATAGAGAGAAACGCAGGGAGTACGAGAGAGAGAGAGAGAGAGAGAGAGAGAGAGAGAGAGAGAGACTGAGACAGAGAGGGTGCACATCGGAGATTGCGTCAACAGAACGGCAGTGAGGAGAAGAATATCGAAGTTGAAACTACCCTCAACTACCACAAATTCACCCATTGCAGCTCCACCCAAACTCACCTGCAAAGGGTACCAGAAATAAACCGATCGCTTGATAGGGTTACAAATTTAGTTTCTTGATGCCTATGAGATACGGTGCTGAAGCCGAAAGATCTACATCTTCTAAACAAAGCTCAGCTTCTTGTTACGACAAGAAACAGTTACACACACTGCTGTCGATTTATAGCCATGAGTAGAAGATGCAAACTAGAAATAGAGGAATAGGGCTAAATAAAAACAAGATAGGACTAAATACAAACTAACAAGAAGTAAAAAAATGTCTTAAAATATTGCGGCCACCAGTCTGGAGTATGTGATATTCATTGCAGTTCTTTACAATAACAATCAACTCCCAAATTTGATTGCTGAACCTGAGGGGCAATAAAATGAATATGGACTGATTAAAAGCAGGATGCGTATAGCATGCCCTATACGAGATAAATCCGTCATTGAAAAAATGTAAAGTGTCTACGAAAACTCAGAATATGAGAGAGGATTTAAGTTTGCGAAAGGGACAGTTAATAACAGATAGGTGGGTGATAACCCTTAGTAATTTAGTTATAAGTACGTATTATGTATATATATAAGGGAAATAAGAGAAGGTTGAAAATGCTAAAATAATTTTATCATGAAGAACATTTTAGTACCGGTTTCAGTCTTTGAAACTTTTTCCAGTTAGAGTGAAAAAGTAGTACCCCACCAAAACATGTTTTTTTGTTTTTTTTAATGAACAAGCTGTTTCTACATTCACAAAATTCTATTTGACAAGTTCGAGAAACGAGCGAAAGCGCTAATGATAATGAAGAAATAAAAAGATTTTTTCCAAACTTCTGACGACCCTTTTTTCAGTATTCAATTTCTGTACTGATAGATAGATGTATTAACGAAAGAAATTCCAACACACTGATTTTCGCGTTTTATTATTTGCAATTATTACGCTTTTACACTTTTGCAATGTATATATGTATCTCTCTCTCTCTCTTCCTCTCTCTCTCTCCCTCTCTCTCTCTCTCTCCATATATATATATATATATATATATACACGCACGCACGGACACACACACACAAATACATATATAATATACGAGGTCTCATCAATAAGTGTCCGGAGTGTCACCATAGTAACGAACCTAAACCACGCAGCGTAACGCCGCTTTGCAGAAATCGGTCTAGATCTTGCTGTGCATGTACACTAAGTTTCTATGTCCTAGCTCATTCTTCCTGTTCACAGCATGGCTTGGAAACGAACGTGTGTGATGTGTGATCGTTGTATTAACCATCACAGCAAAAGTTGTCGTGGTGATATCTGCTCAGAGGCCGACGCAAAATTGCAGAACGTCGTACAAAAGTATACCAGTGGTTCCGACGCTTCCAAGATGGCCGAAAGTATGTTGATATCAACGAACATTCTGGGAGACCCGCAACCAGCAGAACTGAGGGAAATATCGCAGATGTGTGTGAAGTCTTGAGGAGAAATGTTTGAATCACCGTGTGTAACTTATAAGAAGATGTGCAGATTAGTTACATTTCAGTTCAATCAATTATCACTGGAAATTTGGGTATGAGACACGTGTCTACCAAGTTTGTGTTTTCAGTGGAAAAGACACTGGGTGTTCAGTTGCACAAGGATCCTTCATTATGTGGAGGATGATGAAAGCATTTTG
The DNA here is from genome assembly GCF_046866305.1 of Octopus bimaculoides. Lineage (NCBI taxonomy): Eukaryota > Metazoa > Mollusca > Cephalopoda > Octopoda > Octopodidae > Octopus > Octopus bimaculoides. Next base: position 109,447,877 of record NC_142934.1, on the reverse strand, counting down.
AAAGCTTTGCGTATCGCCAAAAGTTTGACAACGTTTGATGCAGATTCTGTGCTGAACATTATGTGTAATGGTCAGTGCAGCGATCACACGATACACACCTTCTTTCCAAGCACTGCTGTAAACAAAGAAAGTAAAGTTAGAAATTAAAGCGCATGCACAACAGAGATTAAGGTCTATCTGTGCCAAGCAGCTTTACCCTACGTGCATCACGTTCGTTACTATAGCAACAGTCCGCATAATTATTGATCAAATCACGTATATATATATATATATATATATATATATATATATATATATATATATATATATATATATGTTCATTTTGGACCTTAGATAGGTGGAGGTGAATTTGTTTCTTGAAAACATCCACCCTGCTCCATGAAAATACCTCACACATTTCGGCAAGGAGTTAAATATTTGTAGGCCCCTGATTCACATACTTTTGTAATACATAGTCTTCTCTCTAGACGTTATAGTCGAGACATTTGGAACAATGCATTAACATCCAGTTAGCTTGCTGTTATAACTCTCGATACCAAAGTGTGGTGCCAGCCACTCCAGAAGCTCAGCAGTTCTATTGAGGCAAAAATTCCTGACGTAGCATATGAAAGGAGGCACGTGAAAGGAGGTACCGTTGCCCATATCAGTCCGTAGACCACGCAGTATTCATGACACTGTTTGTATTATATTATATATATTATATATATATATATATATATATATATATATATATATATATATATATATATATATATATATATATATATATATATATATATATATATATATATATATAATACATTCTTACATTGCTTCGGAACGGCTTTTGTATCATAATTTATTTGTTTAGATAGACCCTTGTAGCCAAGTACAGACAGGAACATTATTTAAGTAAAACGTACAATTTAAGGCGGTGCTCCAGTATGGTTACATTCACATGACTAAAACATATAACAAAATATATCTTTACTCATGTGTTATCATTCATACTGCTACTAATACTACGTCTAGTTATAGCAGTATTAGTAGCAGCAGCAGTAGTATTAAGGCTGTTATGATCATGTTCTCTGTATAAATGATTACTAAATACATAAATAAAATTATATTTTCGCTTAAGCCAAAACAAAGCAAGGATTTATTGTTTAAATCGAAACCTAGGAAAAACATGACAAATATAGCCGTTTCGAGATTTAAGATATATATATATATATATATATATATATATATATATATATTTATATATATATATATAAGTACATATATTATATGCATATATATATATGTAAGTACATATATATATGCATATATATGTGTATGTATACATATATACATATATATATATATATATATATATATATATATATATATATATATATATATATATATATATATATATATATCAATTCGCTTTGTTCAATTTTGTCATTTTTCATTGAAAACATCCATCAAAATCTCGTTGTTTATTTCGATATAATTGCGAATATAACTATTTTTAAATGACAGATTATAATAACGAATTTAATAAAAGAGTAACACTATAGCTTCCATCAATAAATACAACATTAAAACTACCAATAATTTATTCGATTATTACCCCTCCGACTTCAATTAAATATCCATCTTGCTTCTTAGACATTTACTTTGAATCTTGCGGCAGAGATAAAAAAAACAAACAAACAAATAACAAACTGCATAATCCGAACGAGTTCTGAGAAAACCTTTGTTATAGACTTGCATATGTACTCTCACACACACAAACACATGAGGAAGATAGTATATCTATTTATACACACGCACATTTGCGTACATATGTGAAAGTATATATATATATATATATATATATATATATATATATATATATATATATATAGTATGGCGATGTGTCTTTGTATTGATGTATATAAATTTATAGTGGATGAGTCACGTATAGTGCGGTCTATATAGAGAAACTACAGATTTTAATGGCAAAAAAATTGTATTGCTATGACTGGGAGACTCAAAACACTTTCACGCCTGCAAGATCAATGCTGTTGGTCCTAAGCTGAGACATTTGGAAATCAATATTTGTTTCTGTGGTTAAGGCGGTGATCTGGGAGAATGGTTAGCACGCCATGTAAGTATGCTTGATGGCATTTCATCCGTTTTTACGTTTTGAGCTTAAATTCCGCCGAGGTCGATTTTGCCTTTCCACTTTTCGGGGTCGATAAAATAGGTATCAGTGAAGTACTGCGATTGATGTAATCCATTTAACCACCCTCTTGAAATTGTTGCCCATGTGCTAAAATTTGAAACCAATGATATTCTTTCGGGTGAATACAATTATTTCGTGTGACTAGCCAGGAATGAGAAATATAGCGAGCAGCCAATGGGGTTGTGAGAGTCTGAAGCCACTCATGCAACTTCTCATATGAAGGCTCCAAAACAAACCAAAATACGTCTACATAGACATTCGCCCAGCGAGGACTATAACAATTGTAGTTACAGAGTATGCTAATAACGAATGGTAATAGAAATACAATAATGGATACGAAATGCGTTTGTGGGTAAGTCTGCAAAAGCCCATATAATTTGAAGCTTCCTCAGACCAAGCTGAAATGTATGAATATGACGCAGGTGTCACAGAGTATAGAGAACAATCCTGGTCAGACACACGGTAAATGAGTTCCGCTTAGTATTTAAATGGTAAGCTGGAATTCATGGTACAGCATAAAACTTAATGAATCCCACGGGTTATTGCTGGCTTCATTACGGGCTTAAAGGATTTGGTTGTTTATGAATAAGATTAACATCATTATCGTTTCTTGATATGCTTCACTGACAATGGAATAACGGATAAGGAGGAATTTGGTGATATAAGAGAAATATAGCCAATGGGATATGAGGATCTGAAGCCATTCCTGCGTCTTCTAATATTAAGCTGCCAAAACAAAGTAGAAATCAATCTACATAGACTTACACCCAGAGTATCACAAGATGTAGAAGTATGACAACGGCAGTTAGAGAGATTATGACAATGGCAGAGAGAGTATGTTAACAACGAATGGCAATGGAAAGACAGTAATGGACAATAAAACCACGGATGAGAGGGAACGGAATGATATAAGAGAAATATAGCAGTTTTAGATGTTGTAACATACGAAGAGTGACAGAACAATTTCAAAGAAATTTCCTACGGGTATAGAATACCTGAACAAATTTCTGCAATTTTTAGCAGGTCGATTAATCCCGTTGAGAATGAAGTTGGTATTGAATTTGATCCTCTGCTCTTCATTTGTTTTCTGAAGTCTGTGATCTGAGTGAGAAGTCACTAATATCACATTTATAAAATCCACCTTCATCTTATATTTAATCCCTTTTTGAGCCTTTATCGAACAACGTTATTATCAAGGATTTTACAACCATTACCATCTCGATAGTTTGCATGTGACAGAGGACAATGTAGTCTCATATTTGTCTCAAATACTTATATTTGATTAAGGTGGTAGATGTAATTTGAACACAATTTCGTGGCTAATACCAGCATGCAGAGCGATAGTATATAAACTTACTTAGTATGCAAATGATGGAGGATATGTGGTTCGCTTTTTGTCATCATTGGTCGAGTCCATTTTAGAGACAGTACTTTAACTAGTTCTGCTATACCTTCCGTTGCTACCAGAAACACTTACTGAGACTCTGAGAGATATTAATACTCGGGATAAGAGTAAACTTGGGAAAAATAATGGCTAGTAGTTGGTATCACATTTCTCAAAATATCGGAGATCACGGACCACGGATACATACATACTTTCGAATTGTCCCAAAATAATGAATGAAGTAAAAAATAGATAACAAGAGTGCGGCTGATACATCAATTAGGTTTGGCCTGGTAGGGGCTGGTTATAGCAATTCATTCATGCAAGGCAACACACAATGGAGAACCCCTTCGTTCATTTGTATTCCTCAGATCATCAGCTGTTTTTTTTTTTTTGGCCATTTAAACCCAGAACATCTATATGTAATAAGTATAAATATATATCTGTTCCGATATACTACTTATAAATTATTTGGTGTAGTGTCATCTTCCCAATATCTGACAGCCATTTTATTAATATTATTAAGTTAAATTTTAGTCGTTTTTTTTCATAGATATATAATTTTCCTGTTCTCTGGAAAATATTGAATTTATATAACAAAAAAAAATAATAAATAATAAATAAAATAGCGAATATTTTTTTTTTACTAATATTGAACATTTATATCGAATGTTGACAATAAAAGTGAAATTGATTAAAAGGTTTCTTTTTATTTTATTTTATTTGGTTTATATATGGCATATAGAGTAACATGGACGTCTAATAGCTATTTATCATACATAACTAATACGTTAATATGCCTCTTTCTCAGCCACTATACACAATATATATATATATATATATATATATATATATATATATATATATATATATATATATATATATATATATATATATATATTTATATATATACGCACACTCAAATATACATATACGCACATGCATTTATATATATATATATATGTATATATATATATATATATATATATATATATATATATATATATATATACATGATATATATATATATACATACATATTTGTTTGTTTATGTGGTCTTGTTGGATAACAGTCTGGAAGAACATTCAGTATAGGCATAGAATATTGTAAATATTTTGTAGTCGTTTCAATAGTGTATTAATCGGGAGTTTTTATTTCTACATGTCGAAGATATTAGAGGACATTGGTAAACAGAGTCACGTAGTTGATAACAGATGCACGTTGCTCCGTGTACACTATAGAGCAATCTAACAGTAAGCAACCAGTAAAAGAAATAAAAGTTCATTGACGACCATAGGCGATCAGTATTTTATAGAACATGTCATATGTTAGACTATGTTAGTATTTTCCCTTCATAGGCTCTGAGGGGATATTTTCACCTTAATCCGGATATTAATAAAATAGGAGGACTTTTGGTTCCATAACTCTAATACAGCTTCCGACATCGGTTTATTCGGAACGATGGTCAATTAAGGAATGTTTATGGCTAGAGAGCAGCGAAGTACTAAAGGTTTTGTTAATCTAGCACCAAATATTTATATTCACTTATACTTGTAAGATGTTTAACTGATACTTATGTAATGTCGCAGCTAAAAATTGTCACTAACTGTGTATGAGGCGTTTTATGGTTACATGCTATATATTAGGACAGTGTTGAATATAGCATATTTCATCTATCTATCTAGCTTCCCTCTCTTTTCTCTCTGTAACTATCCGTTTCTGTCTATATACACATATATGCGAGTGAGACCCAGCTACGTTGAAGTGGTTAGAACTTCGATTGGCAAAGGGTCATGGAAAGATAAATACTGGGAATATCAATAAGAGAGCTCATTCGAAATGAGATATTTCGAGAACAGAGCAGAGTAAACGATGTGTTAGCAGAGTACCACTGGACGGGACAGGTCGCAAGGTTCACAGACAACACGTGAACGCGCACAGTTCGCAATTGGTATCCTAAAGATCGGAAAAGACCACTTGCAGGACATCCACGACTATGGGAAGAAGATTCCGTTAAGAAATTTAGGCCAAGATGGAAAAGAATGGCGCCATCAAAGCAGAATTGGAAGCGTGTTGTGACCAGCGGTGTATAACAGAATGAAATAGCCTGCTCAATACTTTTCGATTCTGGTTCACTTATAATTGGCTCCTTCCTCAGAAGGGAACACACACATATACATACATACATAGGTGCAGGCGTGGCTGCGTGGTAAGAAACTTGCTTTCCAACCACAAGGTTCCGGGTTCAGTCCCACTGTGTGGCACATTGAGCGAGCATCTTCTACTATAGCCACGGACCGACAAAACCCTTGTCAGTCGATTTGGTAGACGGAAACTGAAAGAAGCCTATCGTATATGTGTGTGCGTGTGCGCGCATGCGTGTGTGAAGCTGTGTGTGTTTGTTCCCGCAACAACGCCTGAAAACCAATGTCCGTGTGTTTACGTCCCGTAAGTTAGCAGTTCGGCAAAATAGACCGATAGAATAAATACTAGGTTTACAAAGAATAAGTCCTGGTGTCGATTTGATTCGACTAAAGGCGGTGCTCCAGCATGGCCACAGTCAAATGACTGTAACAAGTAAAAGAATAAAAGGATATGTACATACATACATACATACATACATACATGTTGGCTCTCGAATGGTTGGACAAGTATGATCAGCTTAGATGTTAAAGAGAGGTGCTTCCAACAGTCCCCTTGCTGAATTTGAAGGTCAATGGAATGTACAGAACCGACAAAACTCTTACCAACAAGGCCAAATGTTCCAGAAACAGGCAAGAGCAAGATCTCCCACAATGAGGTGGGTGTTATTCCAGGTTTTCCTTCTCCTATAAATTTGCTTCACTATACATACCGACCGACAGACAGACAGATATAAATACATACAAGCAGATGGATACGCACATACATGAAGATATAAATATGTATATATATATATATATATATATATATATATATATATATATATATATATATATATATATATATATATATATATTTATATATGTATATATATATATATATTTATATATGTATATATATATATATATATATATATATATATATATATATATATATATATATATATATATATATATATATATATATATATTTATATTCATATATTTATATTTATATAAGGGACATTACTTTAAATATAAATTATAGAAATATAAATATAAACGTATAATTATATTTTTGAGAATACAAATTTCCCTTATGAATTTTTTTTACACACTGGCCTCTTGATAATATTCTTGTAAAAGAGTTTATCCCTTTTTTGAATTTATATATATATATATACATATATATATATATATATATATATATATATATATATATATATATATATATATATATATATAAGCAATGTTAATTCTCTAAATGAAGTATTAACAGTAACTGCACGATAAAGTGTAGTATATTGCCACTTAAGTGTGGCTGACCCCTAGGGGTGGATGTTACTGTTGCTTTTGGCCCCAGGAGGACATCTCCTCCAGCTGGCTTATCGACACACGACTGTGTCCTGTTTGCCAAGGGAGTTATCCCTCTCACCACGGCCAGCAGCACGAACGTATCCGGATTTCAGGGTTATTTCCCTTCGTCGGCGTTCGACAGCTGATGACCTTGGTGAGAGAGAAAAACCTGGCAAATCTTATATCTTCTTTTCCAGTGGCATTCTTCACTGATATTGAAAAGGTGAAAACAAGCAATGTTAATTCTCTAAATGAAGTATTAACAGTAACTGCACGATAAAGTGTAGTATATTGCCACTTAAGTGTGGCTGACCCCTAGGGGTGGATGTTACTGTTGCTTTTAGCCCCAGGAGGACATCTCCTCCAGCTGGCTTATCGACACACGACTGTGTCCTGTTTGCCAAGGGAGTTATCCCTCTCACCACGGCCAGCAGCACGAACGTATCCGGATTTCAGGGTTATTTCCCTTCGTCGGCGTTCGACAGCTGATGACCTTGGTGAGAGAGAAAAACCTGGCAAATCTTATATCTTCTTTTCCAGTGGCATTCTTCACTGATATTGAAAAGGTGAAAACAAGCAATGTTAATTCTCTAAATGAAGTATTAACAGTAACTGCACGATAAAGTGTAGTATATTGCCACTTAAGTGTGGCTGACCCCTAGGGGTGGATGTTACTGTTGCTTTTAGCCCCAGGAGGACATCTCCTCCAGCTGGCTTATCGACACACGACTGTGTCCTGTTTGCCAAGGGAGTTATCCCTCCCTTGGCAAACAGGACACAGTCGTGTGTCGATAAGCCAGCTGGAGGAGATGTCCTCCTGGGGCTAAAAGCAACAGTAACATCCACCCCTAGGGGTCAGCCACACTTAAGTGGCAATATACTACACTTTATCGTGCAGTTACTGTTAATACTTCATTTAGAGAATTAACATTGCTTGTTTTCACCTTTTCAATATCAGTGAAGAATGCCACTGGAAAAGAAGATATAAGATTTGCCAGGTTTTTCTCTCTCACCAAGGTCATCAGCTGTCGAACGCCGACGAAGGGAAATAACCCTGAAATCCGGATACGTTCGTGCTGCTGGCCGTGGTGAGAGGGATAACTCCCTTGGCAAACAGGACACAGTCGTGTGTCGATAAGCCAGCTGGAGGAGATGTCCTCCTGGGGCTAAAAGCAACAGTAACATCCACCCCTAGGGGTCAGCCACACTTAAGTGGCAATATACTACACTTTATCGTGCAGTTACTGTTAATACTTCATTTAGAGAATTAACATTGCTTGTTTTCACCTTTTCAATACCAGTGAAGAATGCCACTGGAAAAGAAGATATAAGATTTGCCAGGTTTTTCTCTCTCACCAAGGTCATCAGCTGTCGAACGCCGACGAAGGGAAATAACCCTGAAATCCGGATACGTTCGTGCTGCTGGCCGTGGTGAGAGGGATAACTCCCTTGGCAAACAGGACACAATCGTGTGTCGATAAGCCAGCTGGAGGAGATGTCCTCCTGGGGCTAAAAGCAACAGTAACATCCACCCCTAGGGGTCAGCCACACTTAAGTGGCAATATACTACACTTTATATATATATACATATGCTAATTAAGAGACATTAGAAATGCTTACTTTAGAAGGAAATTATATAATGTTGTGTAGATATTATTTACTCTCTCTTACAACTTAATTTCAGTGATATTACTCATGACGCATCTACTTTCTGAACTGCAAACATAATATCTATCACAACACAAGATTAATGTCCGTCGCCGGCCACTAAAATACAAAAAAAAAAAAAAAAAGATCATATATACAGACGACGTAAACATGAAAGTTATGCAAACAAAATTTTGCATTTCTAAAAGCTAACACTCATTCGGCGGACGTTTGGTAAATGTCTGTGCCTATCACCCTTCTATAGGGGATTTCTTCCAGAATTAGAGAGAAAAGATAAAGAGAGAACCGGAGAGAGAGAGAGAGAGAGAGAGAGAGAGAGAGTGAGAGAGAGAAAGATACAGAGACAGAGAGAGAGAGAGTGAGAGAGACAAAGAGACAGAGACAAAGAGAGAGAGAGAGAGAGAGAGAGAGAGAGAGAGAGAGAGATAGAGAGAGAAAGAGAGTCCGACCGACAAGAAGTCAAGCAAGTAGAATAGACTGCAGCACTACACACGTTCCCAAAAGAATGATTTCAAATTCAACAGATTCTTGGAATTTTCACTCAATAATCTTTTCTAATATGGACACAAGGATGGAAATTTCGTGGAAGGGGTAAGTCGATCAAATCGGCTCTAGCATTCAAGTGGTACTTGATTTATCGACCCCGAAAGGATGAAAGGCAAAGTCTATTTTGGCGGAAATTTAACTCAGAACGAAGCGACGGGTGAAATATCGCTCAGAATCTTATCCATAGATTCTTCCAGCTCAACTGACGAGGCATATTCTCTTCAAAGTTTTAATGATATGGTCGAATTGCTAGCTTCCACAAATACATGTTCATACATATATAAACGCGTTTATATATATAAATATATATGCGACCACCTGTATTTGTGTGCATATATGTGTGGGTATGTGTGTGTGTATGTCTGTGTGTATGTGTCTGAGTGTGTACGGGATATCCAAATGTTGAAGTGTGCATTTGCATGTGTATATATGTGAGTGTATCTGTGTCTAATTAATTTAATGTCAAGACTGTCTCAATTTAATGTCAAGACTGTCTCAACTGCGTTGCTTGTTAAACTGATGCTCGTTTCTTATGAACACGGGTAGAAATTTCATTAAGTAAATATCTCTGTATTCTATACTATGTCAGTACTGACTCAACCACTTGGAAAGGAAAGGGAAAAAAACTTTACGAACAATAGAGTACAAGAGGTAAGAAAATGTATATAATAACTATTATGAATTTAAAGAAAAACCGGTTCTTCAATGTATCGGCACCTAAACCGCACCATGAATTAAAAAAAAAACTGAGGAAAGTATGACAAGTATCAGCGAAGTGCTACTGGGTATTTACTGTAATATCTTTATCTTTAAAAATATTTGAAACCTAGTGATCGTGAGGAAGGCTTCCCGATATCCATGGTGACTGTGTGACCGAGATCAAACGATTCTATCTGAACGGGATACAGTTGTAGGACAACACATTTGCAGAACTGAAGGCCAGCAATTTTGAGGCGACGAAACTAGTTGAGTTTACCACTTGCAGTATTTCACTGGTACTTTACCTCGAAGGGTTTTTAGAGAGCTTAGTAATATATATATATATATATATATATATATATATATATATATATATATATATATATATATATATATAAATATATATATATATATATATATATATATATATATATATATATATATATATATATATATATATATATATATACTCGGTCTATCTGTATCTGTCCGTCTCTGTTTTCTCTGTCTCTATATTGTGATCAAATAAAGAAGAAAATGCAGAAGCCATTCTATGTTACCAAAGAGGTGTTGAGAGAACTTTGTAATTCAACAATACTGAATACTGACTGATTGGTCAACACAAATAAACAGTCTTCAAGCCAAGATGTCTAGCGAAAGTTGTTCAAATAGGAAATACTGATATATTATTGTAAGATTTTTTTAAAGAACGTACACCACTGTATGAAAAAATAAAATCAGAGAGACTTGCCAAATACAATGTAGCAAACCTTCGACAACAAATATACACCAGAATTTTGAGCATATTTTTGTCTGAATATGTTATTTTGTTTTCTTTCCAAATCTCCTGGTTTTATATTTACAAACCCGATCGTGTATTTTTACTGGGTATTTTCATGTACAGGCGGATCGATGAGCGAGAAGCATTGTACATTTAGCTAACTAGCAATGGCAATTATTTTAGATTTTCTGTCGTTACTTCAATTTTTTATTGTGTAATTTCCTTGGAGGCAATGAGAAATAGCTATAAATGTGAGGCACTATTCACCTTACCGATGTATCATCCTTATGTGATGACAATCTAATATGATTGCACGCCCATGCATGCCTGCACATACTATCGCACACGCATGCACGCATATGAACACCCATGTATATATATATATATATATATATATATATATATATATATATATATATATATATATATAAATATATATATTTACATACACACACACATGGATATGTATATATGCATGTATATGTATGTATATATATATACATCTATATATATATTTATATATATACATATATATATATATATATATATATATATATATATATATATATATATATATATGTGTGTGTGTGTGTGTGTGTGAATATTAATCCACTCAACAGACCACTTAACAACATAGAATATTTGTCTATAGGGCTATTAATGAAATTGGCCAATATAGACAAAAATTAAATCCAAAAGAAAATATATGAAGATAAAGAATAACGAAAAACAACAAATGCAAAACATCGCTAGAAACACGAATATAATTGAAGATAATGCACCAAAATTTTGTTTGTTTACGTAGATTGAATGTCGATGACTCTATGAATGTAAGAATGTACGGACATATATATATATATATATATATATATATGTGTGTGTGTGTGTGTGTGTGTGCAAACAGACAAACACAAACACTCACACACAAGCACAGGCAGAAGCACAAACACAAGTACACGCAAACGCACACACACGAGCACCCGCAGACGCAAACACACAAGCACATACAGACACACACACGCACGCACGTACGCTCGCATACATATGTACACATGAGAATTTACAAATCTATTACATACATGTACATTAAACACTCACGCAAACACAGATTCTCATATATATATATATATATATATATATATATACATATATATATATATATATATATATATATGTGTATGCATACACACACACACACACATACATATATATATATATATATATATATATATATATATATATATATATATATATATATATATATATATCTTTATGGTGCCTGTTGATATGTACGATTCAGTGACATTTATATCTGGATAGTACACAGATAAGATGGAGAAAAATGCAAGCATAAGCAAGCCTTTGGTAGCATAAATATGCGTACGCTCTCGCTCGCACACACACACGCACGCACACTCACACTTACGCACACATACACACACACTCACACACGCACTCGCGCACTCACGCATACATGTATGTATACGTATATATATATATATATATATATATATATATATATATATATATATATATATATATATATATATATATATATATTTATATATATATATGTATATATATATATATGTGTGTGTGTATGTGTGTGTGTGTGTTTGTATGTATATAAATATATATATATATATATGTACATGTACGTATATATATGTATATAAATATGTATGTATGCATGTATGTACAATTGTATATATATTTGTGTATGTTATATACCTAACTCTATATTTATGAACACAGTTATACACACACATGTATTGTTTATTTAATCTGTCTGCTTTTATAGATGTTACTCTTATATCTATTAAGTTGTGATAAATATGAAATTTTATAGCATATATGTTTGTATGTTGCAGCATTGTTTTCATATATACTTGCAATCACATTTTCTCTAATGACTCTCATATAGCTATCCCTGGTGAATGAGGGACTTTGACATTGCTATCTTTGCCTAAGTTTCTTAAGAAATTGTTGGCTCACCTGGTAGAAGAAGGCACATATGCTTATCGATAAATATCTACCCAACCACACTTCTTGTAGATCTCTGAGGTGTTTTCAGCAAGACGTTAGCAATATATTTAATAGCTGTAGGCCTTTAAATTACAAGTTATCGCAGAACTTGCTCCTTATTTTCAATGAAATGTATGGGATCTTTGGAACAGTGGAGTGACATCCTTTTCGGTCCGATATAATATTCAATAACACAGTTCGATGCCATTCTTCTCAAATCTCTCAAGGTGTATGTCACTGTATATCTTCGTACCAGTGTGCAGAGTTGTATTTCTTTCTGTCTCTCTCAAATGCTTAAGTACTTCATTGATGCCATATTCTTGGTGTAGTACGACTGAGCTACTTCCGGTTCCGCAACTTAACTGACACTTTTCTACCATATTTGCGAGCTCTACCTAGGGCCATAATCGTCTTCTGGTCCCTTGTCCTCTAAGCCCTCCGAATCATTCCGCCATTTTCCTTTACATTGATATTATCAAGCTATTTACATGAAACGTTGTTTTATTATCCATATCAATCTGCAGTTCATACACTGTATTTAACCCTAAAATTCGATTTCAAATATTTGTGTATGGCCTGTTATCAGGTGTTAGATGATAGTGGAGGACATTGAATAACTTATTTACTTCTTCAGCTCATCTATAAATGTCATCTAGATCTTTCTGTAGAAAGTGATTCTTGACTGTTTGCGCTACTTTCGTGTTGTCGCCATAGTTAGTAATATTGGCAGACTGTGCATCTGATGGCATGTCTGATAGGGCCTTGAGGAACTGTAGTGGTCCTTTAGGCAGTCCATTCGATTCTAATGTCTCCTTGAAGAGGGCTCCATTGGCTGACACAGTCTTGGATTTGTCTTTTAAGCATTCATATAATCATTCTTCAAGTTTTCCAATTATACCGAACGCTATCATCTTATGACATATTACACCCCTCTCAAGCTTATGAGAAGCCTTTGCAAAATCGAAATATATCACATCCATGTTTCAGAGATTCAGAAGTTGTTTCAACATCTACACATGATACTGCAGACGCAGTGTAAAGCAGACTCTTCCTGAACGGAAGTCATACTGGGTGTCAGGGAGCAACTCATTGTTATCGATTACTGCCGTCTTCTCTTGTAAATATCTATTACAAAAGACCCGATTCGGTATTTTTATTTGCATATGTCCCAACGAAGATATGAAAATATTTTTGTATTGCATTTTCAGTATTTCACTCATCATTTGGAGATCTGCACTCAGTTAGCCATGCTCATCGAAAAGTAACCCAATTTTAGCGACGCTTTTACAAATCTTGAGAATGCTTCAGGAAATGTCATTACACTTTTTACAGCCCTGGCTTCATATTTTACCTCCTGTCTCTCACTTTCATCTGTCTCTCTTTTTCTCTCTCTCACCACACATACACACATATGTATATACACATACATGTATGTATATACATGTATGTATATATATATATATATATATATATATATATATATATATATATATATATATATATATATATATATATATATATATATATATATATATATATATATATACATATATGTATATATATATATATATATATATATATATATATATATATATATATATATATATATATATATATATATATATATATATATATAGTGTAGTATATTGCCACTTAAGTGTGGCTGACCCCTAGGGGTGGATGTTACTGTTGCTTTTAGCCCCAGGAGGACATCTCCTCCAGCTGGCTTATCGACACACGACTGTGTCCTGTTTGCCAAGGGTAGTTATCCCTCTCACCAACATCTGCAGCACGAACTACCCTTGGCAAACAGGACACAGTCGTGTGTCGATAAGCCAGCTGGAGGAGATGTCCTCCTGGGGCTAAAAGCAACAGTAACATCCACCCCTAGGGGTCAGCCACACTTAAGTGGCAATATACTACACTTTATCGTGCAGTTACTGTTAATACTTCATTTAGAGAATTAACATTGCTTATATATATATATATATATATATATATATATATATATATATATATATATATATATATATATATATATATATCTATGTATGTATGTATATGTATATAAATATAGGCAATACTATATATACACAAATGCATATAAATATATGAAATAATACATATACACATACATATAAATACATGTAATAAAGTGTATATATATATATATATATATATATATATATATCAAAATAAGCAACATGGATAACCAGAGGTAATGCAGTACGATCGTTTCATCCAACTCCATTTAACTGAACAATGCAACCATTAAGTCAATTTAAAATGTAGAGCAATCCCCTACTGCACAAGGGCATGAAATTTAATTAAATTAGAGCAGATGAAAACATTAGTATAATTATACCTAACATCTCCAAGAAGTTAAGGAAATACACAAAGAACATGTGTTGCATTGATCAATTAAATGGAATTGCATGAAACAATCGTACTACATCACTTCTGGATATCCGTGTTGATTATTTTGATTTTAATCACCTTACTTTGAAATTGTATGGATATTACCGTAGTAAATTCTTGTGCCTCAAATGTAGTGGCATATTCATCTGAATCTCTCTCTCTCTCTCTCTCTCTCTCTCTCTCTCTCTCTCTCTCTCTCACTTTCTCTCCCTCTCTCTCTCTCTCTGTATATATATATATATATATATATTCTAGGCAAAACTATCCGACGAATGGGAACGTGAAATTTTCAGTAACAGTTTTTGTGATATTTATGTTGCTGTATATATATATATATATATATATATATATATATATATATATATATATATATATATATATATATATATATTCAATTATTCTCGTCTTAGCAGTACAGCTTTTATTCGGTCATTGATGTGGAATGAAATTGTTTGCAATGAACAAAGTTAAACGTTTCTAACAGCAAGTAGCTATTTGCACGGGAAGCAACAAGCCCATTTAGTGAAATTATGATATTTAGAAGCTATAGATAATTATTGGCTATATCTCTTTTCATGATAAATAATGCTTATTACCTGCTTCGAGGCAAATCGCAATGAAACCGTAACTAGGTTTGGTTATACCAACATATTTCCAGAAATATGTCAGACAAGTTTTTTTTTTATTTAGTCGGTGGGTGGGGGTTATTTGTGCAAGTGTTGGTCGTAGCTGTGCCTAATAGCTTGCACTGTTTCCAGTGTTATACACTACATAAAAGTGCATTCTAAGTAACACATACATAATGTTTGGGGATTGGGGACGTGAATATCAGACACATAAACTTGAAATTCAATATAATACTATGCTTTTCACCCTTGCTGTTTACAGTCACGTCTTTACTTTCATATTTCTTACACCCACAACTACACACACGCTTGCATAGTAAGGACACAGACACACACATATATACACACACATATACATATATATATATATAATATATATAAATATAAATATAAATATAAACGGACCCCCCGAAAAATGTGAAACGCGTCTGACAAGCGTTGATACGGAATCCGAATCTTTCTGCTCGGAGGCAATCCACTGAACTTGGCATTGGTAATCGATCGGTATGTGGTATTTTGCTTGAAAACAAGGATTTCCACCCGTACAAATTGGTCATTGGGAACACTTGAAACAATGGGATTTCGCACAGCGGCTTAACTTCGCACGTAGAGGGAAGCAATTTTTTGAGGCATATGGCAAACTCATCTTGTTAATGACTGATGCAGCTCATTTTCACCTCAGTGGCATGGTGAACCCAACCGAACTATCGTTATTGGGCTCTTGAAAACCCGAGAGAACTGCACGAAAGACCACTGCACAACACAAAGGTGACGGCCTGGTGTCCTGTTGGAAAAGCTGTCGTCATTGGTCCTTAATTTTTTTAAGACAATAATGGAAATGCTGATAAACAACTTCTTTGAGCCTGAATTACGAGGAAAATTCATTCTTATTCGACGTGTGTGGTTTCATCAGTATGGGGCAACGGCGCACAAATCCAGAGCATCAATGGACTTTTTCTCCCTGTCTTCATTTCCAGGTTTGCTGACATTCCTTGTCCCGCTCGGTGCTCTGATTTATCCCTGTGTGATTATTTCTCAAGGCACGTGTGTATGCACATAAGCCCCGTCAAGTCAATTTTAGTAAGATAGGTAAACCGTAAATACGCGGTATATTTTGAAAAATTAGACATAAAAACACGAACCATGCTGCGTACTGATTCGTGCTTCATATGTTGTCTGGTCAATTCTGCTGACGAAAGT